>NW_006800039.1:2095168-2127424 GCF_000485575.1 Poecilia formosa
AAAAATGACTTTGCTCCCATGCTGTTTTACTGTCACCCCACTATTCTCATCATCATGCAAAACCCTTTTTGTTTATTTTCTGCACCATTTCACGGTCCAGATTCCTGACACAGTGAGCTGCAGGAGTACCACGATGCTCAATCAGGTCCCGGGAAACCAAATCCTGCATTGCTTTGTGGTAGTATTTTCCCCCTAGAAGAAAAAGTGTTGCTTTCTTTACTGTACAAGCTTTTCAGCATCACTCAGAATCCTCTGTTGACACAAAAAGGTGATTGTGAGAGTGAGTGTGTATTTTAGTCGCTGTCTTTGTTGGTGTTTGCTGAGGGGTTACAGACAGGAACTTTGTAGTTTGCAGCTGTCACAGTGAGATGTCAATATTTATGACATGTTGTTTGCTCTCTGGTGTAAATTTGCTCTCCTTCAGACATCTGCTTCAGATATTTCTACATCTACAAAGCATTATCAAGTGCTCCTGAATAAAAAAAAAAAACTAGAGAGCTTTAAACAACAAATTAAGGGCTGACATTTATCTAATTTTTTATTTAGGAAATTTTGGATCTGTTCCCCTTTTTAAATACTTATAAGCATATACACACGTCAGAATGAAGCCGCAGAATAGAACACGGATATCCTTTTGAGAAGCTGATGAGTTTTCTAGATATGGAATGTGTCTCTTTACGCTTTCCACAAATAGATTTTCCAAATAGAATAAACTATTTTGGAATTTTCTCAGTATTCACCCTACTCAGAAATGGACATACATTCTTCAAAGTACAACTTAACTGTAATCTTTCTTCAGTTCTAATACTTTCAGAAATTTCTGAAGCAAGTTCTTTTTTTAATCTTTTTTTTTTTTTTCTAAGACAGAATTGCACGATTTTGCAACCCACTGCCAATGGTTACCAAGAGAATATAGCACAAACTGATTGGGGAATTGGATAAACATTCATTAGAAAGATAGTCACCAGTAAATTTGATACTTTCTTTTATTACTTTTGAAGTTATTGAGAGACGTTTAGCAGGTTCTGCAGTTCTCAAGTTTATTGTGACTCTCTAAAGAGCTTATAGATTATTGTTTGTTCTTCAAATGCATAAGCACATCTATTTGTGGCGTTAATGCACAGTAGAATGATCTTTTGATCATGTACAGAAAATATAGAGATCTTCTAATCGTGGAGAAGTCATGGTGGGGAGATGGATCATGGTAAACAGACCCACCTTAAAACAACTACATCACTTCTACTTTTTATGTTATTGTGTTTTTTTGTTTGTTTTTTTCTGGAAAACAAGATGGATTAAATACCTTCAAATGCAGACAGCTGCGTAATGCAAGTAAGAAAAAAAACAACAATATTTTTACTTTTGATTCTGGCTACATGTTAACTTCCCCGACTCTGTGATCCAGCTGCTTATGGTGCTTTGAGCTAACATCTTTTCATGCAGAAAACTGCTCTGCTGCATGACCATCTTCATCCAAACCAGAATTTTGATCATCTCAGCACATAATGTTGCTTTAGCAAACAATTTACCAGATATGTCTTGGCATTATCTCCTATTTAGTAAGTTTCCAAATGAGTTTTTCCAAAATCCCAGCTGATGGATTATTAAGATTGCATTTTAGAATATTTGTCCCCTTTAAAGCTCTTTTTTTTTTACACTTGCTGTCATATAAACACAGATAAAATAGCCCAGAACTGTGACACTTTTCTCTTTGTTATATTGTGAAAGTAAGACATCACTTTAAGCTGTAGAAAGTCTGTCCAATAAAGAGTTTATACATAAAAGGGTAATAAACTGAACCCATTTAAAAAAACAGTGATTATCCATAAATGGCATCATAGAAAAGGACGAGTTGTAAAATTAGATCTTAGACACCAGTCTGCCATATGGACACAAATTGTTCCAATTATTTAGATAAAACTAGGAACATTTCTCAAGATACCCTTTTTAAGATGTACAGTCATGTTCCTATATCAGAATTATTAACAGCTTGGTCAAGATGTGTGTGGACAAAGATGAGTTTTTGAAACTGTGTTGATGAATTAATAACTTCCCTACCATAATCATCCAAATGTGAACATGTCTGGCAATAAAAATCCTTGAATCCTTAAATCCTTGAATCCTTAAATCCTTGAATCTTGCACTTTGGCTTCTTTATATTTCAGCCACCAAAATGTTGAACAGAATAAAAAAATAAATGAAAATACAGGACATAATCAATGGCTGGACTTTGTCTGTTTTTTTTCTCTAATGCACAACATGTAAATATAGCCGGCGACAAGAGCTGAATAGAAATAACTTAAAATCACAGAACGCCTTAAACAGACCTTCAGATGGCATGAAGAGCTCTTAATCAAGACGCCTCAAGATGAAGAGAAAATCTGAGTTCTTAAAAGCCAAATATAATGAAAAGAGAGGTGGTTTTACGTTGTACTTCTTTTTCATCTGTAAGGCACAAAGTGGAAGGGACACCCTGATAGAATTTTAAAGAGTCAAAAAAAAAAAAGAGTTTTCTTCTTTGTTGTCACCGGGCTGTTTGAAACTGGCTCTGTACGTGCTGATACCTCTTTTCATAGTTTTCCTACTATTAAGAGCTTTCTCACAAAACTTTTATCCGTCATCACACACCACGGATATTAGACAATTTCTTTTATCTAATATGCAAACGTTACATAAATTCAACTATCCTTTACTTTTACTTATTTATTAGTTTTACAGCTAAATCATCCTTCTCAGTACATACTTGCACTCAGTTTTTACTCCCTAATGCATTTCTACTTCATGCTGAGATTTCAAATAAGACAAGTGTACGCAGTGTTTTCAGTCATATTCAATATGCACAAAAACCGAAATGGTCATAAAAATTAGATCTAACTGTCACTAATGTTTGTGACGCCACAAGAATCTAAATGCTACAAGAACCACTTTTGCTTCGGGAGATTAAAATATAATCACACCTAAATTAGCATTCCATTAGGAAAAAAACACTTATTTCACAAAGGAGCAGCCAGGATCATATGCAGAGAGAGAGAAAAAAAATGATTTGAGCTTTAACAAATAAAACAGCAGTGTAGGAAATTTTGAGATTATTAAGTGAATGTGAGAACAGCATTTCCTCAGTGTAATAGACTTCAAAGAGTCCAAAGCTTAGAGACGCAAGTTCTCACACTGCTATGTAAAATATATAAATGATGAGTGCCTATTTCACACATGCAGAAAGCAGTGGAGCAAAATCTAATCTGAAAAAGGAATGGAAATATAAATATATACTACAGAGATAGAATTAGGAGGGGAAAGAGAATAGCAAGGACTGTAAGAGTTGCTGTCAAGTGGAAAATGGAAAAGTGGGTGGTAAGTGAGTTCGTCACCGCTCACTGGAACAATGCGTGTATTCCAAACAGAAAGCTTCAGACCAGCCTGCAGCAGGCTACTGAACCCACCAGACAGCCTTTGGCCACATCCTAATCACTGCTTAATTATTTAGAGTGAACAACTGCTCTCAAGGCTGCTTTGTTTTCTTTCTCATTGTAATCCTATTGCATGTGTTTGTTCTTGTCTTCTGTCTGGAGTCTGAAACAAACAAAGCCTTTTTTTTTTTCTTTTTTTTTAAATTGTATGGTTTGCCGAGAGCAATAAGAGCACGAGTCCCAACAGTCAGCAGTTTTCAGATTATTTAATTGGCCTGCTGCAGTAGGAGATTTTATGTAATAAATGTTAGTGTGCCTCATTATGTTGGACGTCACCTGAGCTATTTAGACACTCAGGTTTATAGTCAAAGTATCGTTATTAGATAATATTGTTATAGTAATTACTTCGTTTATAACTTATTAATGAGGCCATCCATCCAGTTTCTGTAGTTTTGTGGTTGACCCAGCAGTTATTGGGTGCAAAGTGAGGTGACATATGCATAAATAACACACTCTGTGCCCTACCCCTGCACATTTCCATACAAATTCATTTAGGTCAAATATGATGCAGGCACACACATCAAAAACCTCTTCTATGCAAAGCAAACAGGATAAAACAGATTAAACACTTTTGTATTACAAGAAAACATGTATATTTCAGACGCCAAACTACTGTTCCACCTATTTTACACCATTTGTCACAACAATATGTGGAGCTGAACCATCTGTAACCTGGAGGTAATTTACATGCCCATACAGCAGAGGGCGCTGTCTACTCCCGACTCACTTGATGCACTGACTGGATTATGAGGCCTCAGAGTGGTGACAGAAGACTGTAGCAGTATGCTAGCTATTCAGTGGATGTTAAATATTTGCCTGAAGACACTGAAATTACGCGTAACTATGAGGAGCCTTTTCAAAAAGTGATGACGGCAATCACTGAATAGACTGTGATTATATGAATGTGTAAGCAATTTAAATAATGTTTTCTTCCTAAGTCTTTTTGTTAATTTGTAAAAGTAAAGTAGATTTAAGGACCAATCTTAAATCTACAAACGATTTTAATCAAATTTGTACATATTTTCTTATATAGTTAAAAGAAGGAGACAAATCAATAATATTTGTTGCAATGGATGGAAGCATAGCAAGAAAAGTTTTTTAGTATTTGGAATCACATCCTTTACTTGGGATGGAAATAGTGTAGATGCTGGACCAAATCTCCCATCTCCTGTTGACACATCTTTTACTAGTTTGGTGCCCAGGAAAGTGACAAGTTAGTAATTTCCGTCATAATTCCCTCCTTCTCCCTATTTGTATTGCTGGTTTCCATCATACTATGTGCAGTAGTTCTATATCACATGAAGTGTCCGGTTTCAAGGAGTAAGGAACACAAAATCAATACACCAGCCAATTTTGCTTAGCAGGTGATGTCCCCAACTTGCTGCAGACAAATTTTAAATAGCAATTTGAGATCAGAATAAATTTGGACCTCTTCCTCACAGTAATGTTCATCCTGAAGCAATGGGAAGTAACATTGAACTTGTGGTACATTCATTTCTGAATGTAAAGGAACCTTTTCTTTATAACCAGTATGGACATTTTTTGCAAGAAAAACAGCAACTAGAGTCAAAAACAAAACTTTGTTGTTAAAGCAGCTAACAAGTTGAGACAAAAAAATAAAAAAGATTTACCTGAAATTAAATTGCTAAGTATCCATTATTTATTCACTAATGCATTTTACACATCCAATCAGGGAAGATTAACAACAGTTCAGACTAAAACAAAAAATCCTAAAGGGAATTTAACAAATTAGTTAATAAGGCCAGGAAATTCAGAGATAGCAGACTACAAAGATCTGTGCACTACGAACATTGATGTTTATGGTTTAATTTGATGAAATGTTAAATGAATCAGTGATGAAGTAGCGACCTGCCCATGCTGTACCCTGCTTTTCACCTATTGACAGCTGGGAATAGATGCCAGCTCCCCACCGACCCTGGAAGGATGAACAGTGATATTGTTTATACCCCCTTTACTGAAAAGTTTAATGAGAGTTAGGAGTTTTGGCACAAGTTTTGTTCAAAGCTGACCAATACACCTGCCTCACATTTCACAAACCAAAAGATATTAAACAATCTATTTTATTCCGTGTCCTGTGTATCTTAGATAATTTATGGAGATGGATCTCTAATCCAGTTGATGGCTTTTCTAATCCAACTTTATAGAGACTAAATGTATTTTGTACTATACATTTAATTTGTTGATATTCTAAAAAATACTCTTGTTGATCCTGTGTTATGCATTTAATTTGTTGAACGGGATAAAGTCTCCGCCTTCAAATATATGTTCCAGATATTTAATTCCTGAGAAGTTTGTCATATTGTTGTTTTGTGGGATGTCAGTGTTTTTTTCCAGAAGGGTGTACGTCCACGTGAGAGTAGTGAGTTTTTCTTTGATTCCAGGTGGTGCAATGCAGATGAGTGGTTTTTGGACAGGAAGAATTATTGTTTTTCCCCATGTTTACATGTGCTGGCCGAGGTGAAATAAAAAATACAGGAGGTGGGAGAAATGGTGGGAATTTGTAATTACTTCTACCTCAGCTTCGCATCACTTCCTGCATTGCTCTGTTTTCCAAGCCGAGTATCTTCCCCAACAGCGATTCAGAAAACGAAGCGCATGCCATCATGAATAACTGTCCACCGGTAAAGTAAAGATCACATGGTTTACAGGGACGACAGTGTGAGGAGTTTCATCAGTGGTGAGTTGCCAGTTGGTGGGTTGCCAGTTCAAACCCCTCCTCCATCCATCCTTTGTGTCCTGGGCTTCCTGGTGGTGATCAGAGAGCCTGGTGGCGACGGTGCATGGTAGCCTTGCTCCTGTCAGTCTGCCCTAGGGCGGCTGTGGCTACAATGCGGTAGCATGCAACCGTTGGCGTGTGAATGTGTGCATGGATGGGTGAATGACTGCATGTAGTGTAAGGTGCTTTGGGATCCTCTTCACTAGATAAAATGTTATACACATGCAGGTCATTTACTCTTTGATGTAGGTTGCCAATGGAAAAAAAGAAAAAGAAAAAAAAGCCCACTTCCTGTCCTCCCATATCTAAAGAAAAAAGAAGCAGTTCAGCAATGCACCTCCTAACAGTTTGTTGTGTGTGGGATAGGGTTCAGAACAGGTGCTGTCTGCTGAAAAAAAGTTACCATTCTCATCCCTGTGTCTCTAACCTCATCTCTCAATATGTCAGTCTTCCTTCATTTTCTCAATCAGCTTATATTTTCTGAATCGTGTGTCTTAGTTTTGGCCTTTTCAGTATAAAGAAATAGAAAAGTATTTTTTGACTGTTCATTATCTCTAAATTAGTGAAAGAAATGTCCACATTTTATCAACCAGCGACATCCTGGTGGCTTTCACTGACCTCTGGAAAGAAATTGATGCGTTACCAATCTAAAGTTACATATAAGTTAGATAAGTTTAACTCACAATGCAGCAGTCTAATTGCAGGTAATTTGTTATATTTGTGTAAGTGTTGGTTGTACAAAGTTGAACATAATTTTCTCTGTGTGGGATTTGCATGAAAAAGGCTTCCAGACCTAATTCCAGCATGCCTCGCTGCCAGAGGTCTGATGCCTTGTGCCTTAACGAAACCCAAGCAAAGGGTTTCAAGTCTTAAAACCCTTATCAGAGTAAAATAACTTATTTTTAAGGTTTGTCCTTGACTCACTGCAGGATAAGCCGTTTTATGGTCAACTGAGCCTGTATTTGTTGTTCACAAACATTTACCTTTGCTTCTTTCAGACCCACTACTCTTTCATCCACCTGGGAGATCATCTCAGTAGATGATGACAACACAGAGATACGTCTACATTAAAGAAGTCCACATAGAAGCAAATGACCTCTAACGCAAGTTCCCTCGGCACTCTTCATCGCCTTAATATGGAGGGTGGGCGAGATTGCGAGGAAGGTGTCCGAGTTGATACTGATCTCACTTGAGCTGTAATCTAAAATGTGTCTGCAGTCAGTTGGCGGCGTCAGCTCCTAACCAAAATGGGCAGTTGTATTGATTTTGTGTTTGCCACTTCATGAAATGTAACACTCTGTGTCATATAGAACTAAATGGTATGGTGGAAATCTGTATTGTAAAATAGAAAGAGGAAAGGGATTATGGATAATTTTAAAAGCTTGTCACTTACGTGGCAGCAAACTGGTAAGCAAAAAATTAAATAAAAAAATAAAAAAGAACAAAATATTTCGGGATGTAAGGAAATGTCTGTGGCACCATGGACACAACTGATGCCCCTTCATCTGTCATTGCTGTGAGTTTGGCCATAGTTATGTCTGATGTAAGAAATTTGATTCCATAATTTTACTAAGGTACTTCTGACTCTTTCATCCAGTTATTATTGCAACAAGTGGCACCAATGTTTGTCTTTCATTTCACTTTATGAAAAATGTTCTTATTTGATTGAAATACTTCGTAGGTTGATTTAAATACTTAAATGGATACTTGAACAAAAGTACCATGTTATTAAAAACTCAATTGTCATGTGATCATAGTCTATTCAGTGATTGCCTTATTCATATTATAACAAAGTTTTTCATAGTTTCAAAAGAAACTCCTACGTGTGGCTCTAAGAATTATTTATTTATTTATTTTTTTTTACCAGCGATATTGGTTTCCATTTATTTTAAGTTCATCATCAACAAGTTGCAGATCATATTATCACAAATCCTACATCCATTTGTTCACAATCAGTCAAGCAGTTATTGAGACCTATCTGGTATCTGGATCATATCACGCTTCCTGACAGCTGCAACAGAATGAATGACTGTTTGCCCAAGTCTTTTTCCTGGTGCATTGATCACTGGGATCGCAGAAGATCTCCTCATCATATAACTTTGTTCAAACTATGTCAACAATCACTGTATTTATGCGGGTTCCAAGACAAATCACTGTTCTCTTAAATAGTAAATGAATAATACTTCTCACAAAAGGCTTTAATTGCAATCGGCACCCTCTGTTGCAGTTACCTTCAGGTCACAGTTCTGCGCCATGCATTGTGCAAAATGTATACAAATGGTGCAAAATAGCAGTGCACCACAAAAAAAAAAAAGATGTGACTTGCAAAGCGATATTTGTGACTCACATATGTGTGCGGTTGCATTTGCTGTCTTGTTTGTGTTCATAAAACATATGATAAAAACCGTGTCTGTTCTAAATGGAGCAAAAGTTTTAGGGCAGAAGTTTGATACTTTTGTGAGTTGTACAACAGAATCTGTATACCTGCACTGAAGAATTTTGAAGGTGCAACTGCAGCTGTGTGTGCGTGAGTGAAAAAGTAAAGAATGCGATTCACATCCACATAAAGGTGTGTATGGATGAATTTTGCATCATATGTTTTGGATCAATTGGAGGGTTCTGATGCGTGACTGAACCCATCAGCACTTGTGCTTAACAATCTGACGAGGTGTGACTGTGGTTCTGTATTTTTGAAAGACATAAAAAAAAAAAATCTATAATTATACAAAATGCACAGCAGTGTTCTTCAGGTTCATAATTAAAATGCACACTTTGAGTCAGAAACACCTATAGAGCAACTTCCCTATGTAGACGATGGCTGAATGAAGAAAACAACAAAATGTCATGTCACGGTACATTAATCAGCACGATTGAAATTATGTATGTTTACGACCCGCGTCACATGATGCCAATGAGACAAGAATGTTAAGGTCGCCTTAGTGGTAGAACATTTCAGAAAATCAATTCTTTATTTTTGTTTACAATTTCAGATGGTTTTTGTCAAATAAAACATCCCCTTGCATATTCTTTCACCCCGCTTATTTCTCTTAGTGCTCAGGTTTTGCTCTTTGAAGATCTGCTGATTGTTGCATGCCTCGTCGTGGTAGCAATGTGTCCAAAGTGCACTTTACTTTTTCCTATCATCCAATGTCAGCTGGACAGGAACAAGCCCACCTGAATCCCTCAATCACATCAAGCAGGTACGCAAGGTCCAACTATGATTTACTGTCTCTTTGTTCCATAAATAGCATTAATAGAGATGAAGATAGAGGGAAATAGTTAATGACACGTTTTTACATGCTACGAAATTTAGAAAAATCATTCAAACACGCTGGCAAATTATTCAAAATAATACTTTCAAATTTTTCATAAAATGTACTGAATGCTCTGATAAACACTGCAATGTTGTGTAACCACAGTATGTTCAATGCTCTGCTTTTATGCCAGATGGGCAATTAAAAATATGGTAAGTGCATGCTGAGCAGCTACCCACATACTGGTAGCAACATTGCCACATGTGGAGAGATTACCTGTGACAACCTTCATAATGGATCACTGTATGTGCCTCATTGCTTGTCTCACGCATAAAACTTTTTGACATATTATCACAGCAAGTTTTAAAGACTTTGGAACTGCAGCGACTTATAGCACTTTAATTAAAAGCTAGGCTAAACTTAATTGATACTGAATATGAGGATCAAAATGAAATTCATTAATAAATCTTATCATTAATGTAGTTTTTTTTTTTTCACCTTAAGTTGTAGCGCTTCATTTACAGCTAAGAAAGCCAAGCAAGGTGCAGAGAAGAAAATCAATGCAGTTTAAACTCTAGAGGGAGGTTGATACTCGAAGAACTTTCTTATCAAAACGAATGCTCTGGACAAGGAGGGATCCAAGAAGAAGAAGAAGAAAAAAACAAAACAATAAAGTAATGACACCCTGGGAGAAACTATAACCAGACAACAAAACACAATTGTGGCTGAAACCAGGGTCCAACAGAAAACAAAGAAAGCTGATATTTTTATTGTGTGTCTGGTTATGTTAAACAATGGGGGGAGAGGGAGGGAGTAACCAGAACCAATTTTGAAAGCAAATGAAAAATGCAAACCAACCAAATAAAAAGTAAAAAAAAAAAAAAAAAGAATCATGAAGTTAAGAACAACACAACGCAACCAACTCCTCTCATCACCCACCACACTTCCTGAAATACAGTATGTGACCCACACCGATCGCAATGATCAAAGGCACAAATTAAAACCAAAATTAGATTCAGTAATACATCTTAATTGGCCGGTTGCACAAGGTGATGCACCATGAAATGCTAACCCCTGACATAAACTTGAAGAACCTAATGAATTACTAGCACACCATGTACGCCTGCTAAATTAGGTCTTTATAGTGATAATTACCATACCAGTTCTGCTGTCTGTCTGACTGTCTATCGTTCAGAATCAGCACTCAATATTGCAGTAAAATATTTGTTGTGTCTCAGATGTTTGAATTTGACTCTCTGACTGTCCTCTTGTTGAGAAAACTTTAGAGAAAAAAAACAGGGACTAGAAGGATGCCATCTTCATTCATCTGTGTGTCTTCCACTTGACCCCCTGTTTTATGTCCGGCGAGAGAAAAATCCGGTTGACTGATGGACCTCCTGGCTATTTGGACACATGTCTCTATCTTCACAGCCCTGTCAGTGAGAAGTTCGGGTACAATGTGACAGGCCTGTGCAAGTGCGTGTACTAACACTGGGTAGAAACATCTATGTGGCCTATAAGCCTTAGAGATCAGCCATTAGTAAGTTGTCAATCTAGCACGCTGTAACAGTCTTCTGGGCACCTGGGAGGAAAATTCAACCTATTGGCTTCTAACAAGGAGGCGGATGTGAAATCATTACAGTCCAGATAAATTTAGCACCTGTAAGGGTATTGTGCTGGTGTTGAATATGGTCCAATTATTGTGGTTACGCTGTGCAGATAATGGAGTCAAATCTGCACCGGATATTTTTAGTTGACAGTGATATTCTACACACACACAGTCTGCTGCAAGTTCTAAACTTTAGCAATATTGTACATGCAGGAACACATTCTAACTAATATGTTAAACATTAGTGGTGAGTTGTAGCATGTTTCTCATAAAATACTTTCTTTTTTTTTTTTTTACTATGCTTTCAAATTGTTCACTTTCTATAGTAGAGGCAAAAGTAGCTACAGAATGCATCCACATATGAATACTCCAATACCGACGCAACTAATTCTGCGGTGTAAATTCAAGTCTTTAAGTTGGTTCATGATTATGTTAGCTAAATGCATAGTGCACACTGCTCAGTAAATTGTAGAGACCTTTTAAAAATTATACAAATTTGTTTGGTCTGCAGTTGATACGGCAAGATTAAAAAACTAAAACAAGCTATAAATTTTCATCAGGATGACACTACAGGGAATTTTGTGAATGTTAACACAAAGTGGTCTGAAACTGAAGGCAAAGTAGCATAGAGTAGAGCAATAACATTGATACTCGTTTTGGGATGCATCAGTCCTTCTGGTTTTGAACACAATGATGGCAATGGAGCTCTTCAGATGTCTTCCTTTTCTGCTTCTGCCTAGCCGAGCTTAGATTTATAAATGTTGCACTACACTTAATTACACAGCAGCTCCAGTAACTGCACAAGCACAAAGCGACATCACTTATTGAAATAAAAATAAACTAAGAAAATCAGACCCTCACCATGTTGTATAATAAGTGCAGACCTACATTTGAAAAGCACAAATAATTGTAGCAAGATCTTACTATCAAAAATGTAGAACAACTCTAATCCTAACCAGCAATAAAGACAAAGTTCAATATCTGACAGCTATGACTGAGAATATTTAAATGGAGGCAAAAAGAAAAGTTTCACTATTTCAGTATAATTCATGCTTTTCTACTTAATCAACAATAGCAATGTGAGAAATAGTCATTGTTTTGTTTAGGCTTCTGACCCACATACAAGAAACTCAGGAGAAATTAAACCAATAAATTGTGTTTATTTACAAAAGAAATGTTCAATGCTGGTTATGCAAGGATGAATGGAAACATGGGGAACAAAGCTCTGCAACGCATGAGTTTCTGCAGGGACACTGGAATAGGACCAGAAGTTCTACAGAATAAAGGGATTATGATAAAAATTAGTGAGAGGGGTAACTGGATTTTGCAGTTGTTGACTTGTGTGGGCTGATGGTGGTCTTTGCAGGTGAGCTGGTGGTGAGGAGGACGACAGGGTTGGAGAACCTGATGGCAAATTGCTGCAGGACCAAAGGAGGGCAAGATAGGCAGTGCGGATGACATTCAGGATGAAGGACTCTGAGGTTACAAGTTGAGGAACCATGAGCCAGGAGATTCTTGCATGTTTTCGTCTGACAGCAGTGAGTCCGGGAAGAATCATGGGCAGGAGCAGCAAAAATATTCACATGGAAAAACACAAGGAGAGTTAATCAGGGTAAGGCTCAAAGGCATCCAAAAGAAGATACGGTGGAGGGCTTGGAGTTACCACAATGATTAACAATCAAACATCAAATGACTGGTAAACCAGGTGGTTTTAAACAGGATGAGATAAACCTGATGAATCTCAGGTGTGCAGCCGTACACCTGCAGAAAACGAACCCAGTACTGCAGGCGGTCTCCTCGGCGCCCTCAGGTGGAGACCTTCACAAAGTGTTAGTAGAGCCCACACGAAACACAACAGCTGGTTTCCTGACACAATCAAATTATTTACTATTTTATAATTTTATTTTATTTGAACTGTATTGCTCCACTCTGTATTCATTTTTTTGTGTGGTTTCATCAGAGCTTATCCAGCAATTAGTGCTCTGGGCAGGTACATGTGCAGCTTATGCCAGAAGTCAGCTCTGGACAGAAACCATTTCAAATATTCACCATGGCTGACGGATTTTTTGGACCAGCTCCTTTAAAAAGGGTGAGATGACACAAAGCCTAGAAGAATGTTGTATTTCCTTAGCACTCAGGAACTAACATGTAGCATATTTTCCACTCTGGACAAATATTCACACCAAACACTTTACAAAGCTCACCTTGCTGCAGCACGCACAGTTCAAACCAGAAGCTTACATGCACAGAATAAAAAGACACTCTTACTTTTTTTCCTCACTGTCACACCCCAATAAGGGAAAGAATAGCAAGACAGAGATTTTTTTTATCCATTTCTTCAAAATAAGACATTTACCTGCATTTCCTCAGTATATTCTAGCACTGTGTTTGACCTGCATGACTCGAGTGAAATATTTTGGGTGTCCTTCCACAACCGTCTCACAGTAATTTGCTGTTTTTCATATTTATATTTATAGTTTAACTTTTATGGTGTTTTTTTTTTTTTTTCCCCTACCCTGCTGCTTTTTATTCTGTTTAATTTCTGTCACTCTTTTTCTCTTATCTACTTTCTACCATGGCAGCTTAAATTCCTCACTTGTGGTACTAATGAGGGAAAAATACCTTACTTTATCTCATCTTATCTTGCAGCTAAACAGTTCCACAACATGATGCTGCTACCCCTAAGCTTCACAGTTCGAATGGTGACTTACAGCCGTCAAACGTAGCAATGGTCACTATGGTCAAACAGTTTCACTTTCATTTCATTAGGCTACTGGACATCTCCATAGATGAAGGGATTTTTTCTGCGTGTTGTAGAATCTGATATTTTTTCTGATTCTTTTGGAGTATTGGCTTCCTCCTCGCTGAAATACCTTTCAACTCATGTCAATAATATTTATACTTTGGATAATGATACCGTTTCATCAACTTCATACAGCATCTTCTCAAGGCATTTGGCTTTTGTTCTGGGGTCGATTTGCACATTTCAGACAAAATCATGTTAATCTCTTAGACACAGAACTCGTGTCTTTCCTGAGCAGTATTACGGTCGGACCCTGTGTATTGTGCTTGAACAGATAAACGTGGTACCTTCAAGCACCAGGAATTTATTCGCAAGGATGACAGCTTCATCTGGGCTGTCTGTACTTGTTTAAAGAGGTCATAATCATTCTGTATATAAACCTTTGATTTAGAAAATAAATAAACACATTTCTTACCTATTCTTTTCCTCATTGTTGTGGGATTTAGCCAATAGAACATTTTGGTAAAATCTCGGTAAATCTAACTGACCTAAAAAAAAAAAAAAATTGTTCTGATTTAAGTTCAAACTGTGAGGGAAACCGATGTCAGTATGTTTTTATTTTATTTTATTTTGTGTATGTATACTTCACGTTTAAGCTGGATCTTAATGTCACAAAATATATTGTGTGGCACGCACAGCTCATCTGTTGGGGATTCAGTTCATGTTTCCCTTGCCAACATGAAGGTCTACATTTTCCTTGTGAGTTAAGAACTGAAGACGGTCAGTGACCATAAGGCAAACTAAGCAAAAATCCAAAAAAGGGTCAGAGAGAAACTTTTGTTATCAGATAGCTTGATTTTCCAAAAGAAATGGAAAGAGCATTCCAAATTAAATTATCCACTCAGTTAGAGGCTCCTTCACTGTCACTGTCACCACCCACACTGCTGACACAGACATTAGAGTCTTCTTTAGTCCTGAATCCTGGGGCAAACAGCTTGAAGGTGAATTTTGCCAAATGGTATTGCACACCAACATGTCAGGCCTCCAGAAGTCATTGCTCTTCTTTTCACCCACCCACTGTTAGCACTGACTGGTGAGAGGACAGTGGTGTCAGCATTTTGTGGAATCACATTGCACAGGTTTGTCGCAAAACCTTCGCTCTCCATCCCATCAGACCTCATCCCTCTTGTGTGTGCTGAAGACAAGAAAATAATAATTCAACAAACGAGTTTTCTCCCTATGCCAGGCAAGTGGCACAGAGTTGACCTGCAGCATGCTGATCAAAGTGGCTTTCTGGTAAGTATTAAATGTCTTTACTTGCGGCAGCTCTTCCCAAGAGTATGATCCTGTCAAATGTGGAAGATGGATGCTTTGATGGTAACTCCAAATTTGACATGCTGGGCGCAGGTGCTTTGTCCATTTTTCATGTAACCACCTTGCTTCAGACATTCACCTTCCAAACACTGGTCATGGCGCCACCCTCATGGGTTTGAACATAGTTTGTTCCTGGGGGTTCTGCCTTATCGCTCTCTGTAATGACAGGAGTGCTGGCTTCTTCAGTCATTTACTGGCTATGATCGCTTGGCTGTCTTTAACCACCATCCCACATTTTTCCCTTAAGTAATTCAACACTTGGCTTAGTAGCTTTAAATCCTGCAAAATAAGGTGGCAGCTGGTCTAAGATATATATTTTTTTGTAACAGTTTTGTCCACATATAAGTTTAACTTTTTTTTTTTACATGCATTTAGTAATTACTGTAGGTAGTATTTAACCTTCTACATATATTTCAGCTAACATACAGTGTTAGAGGCTGCAACAGTTTCACCATTACATTTGTAACATTACATAATTAACAATGAAAGACAAAAGTCCAAGAAAATTGCATGGTTTTAGAGTACCATACAATGTACAGCTTATGTCCCGGATTGATTGTCCAATTGCTCATACAGTGACTTGCACATAGGTTACACAAGTATGCTGGAAGCATTACGACCAATAAAGTATTATACTATAAGTTTACTTTTCAGATGCAAGACAGGGAAGTTGGTAAGAATTGATAGGAGAATATATGGAACAAAATACGGGACTAGAGTAAAGGGCAGATGTTTGCTTCCATACCAGATAACGGTTCTAAATATATAGCTAGAGAGGCAATTGAATAACTCAGATCAACTGTACATTATTCAATTTGATTGAAATATCACATTTAAATATTGGAATTATCATTTATTTCACTTCTTTTGACATTTTAACCAAGAAACTTGTTGTGATTCTAACTATCTTAGAACATTTGAATAAAGGAATAGATCACAACTATGGCCCACTTTTATGGGTCACACAAGTAATTTAGTTAAAGTCCCATCACCTAGCATTTAGTAAAGATTCATTATATCAAAGAAAAAGAAAAATAAGTCATTCAACACTTGAATTATTTAACATTCAAGCTATGTAATTGAATGTTCAATATATATTCTTTATTTAATGTTTGTATCTGTACAGGATCCTTTTAAACCCCCAGCCTTACAATATGTGAAATCATGAGATAAAAGTATTTAACTTTATTCATTTTGATGTCACACAAAAGCACTAGTCAAAACATTTGACTTTGACATCATAAAAAATGACAAAATCATTAAGTGCATACATTGAGAAGAGTAACACAGAATTTTTACTATAACTTCCAAACAATATTGACTCGAGGTCTGCATTCATTTTAGAGAAAAGGTAATGAAAATACAAAGAGAATGTGAGTAAAAACACATCACCAATTCGTCATTAAAAAGGAAATTAAATTCACTACACCAATCAAGAAGAAATAAGAAAAATGACATTACAAATGTCAGCCTGATATGAGAGAATGTAGTTGAAAACAAGCCGTAATTTTTGCTGAGCTTCAGTTTGATTTAAGCCTTTTTTCCAACTTCACCAAAAAAGGGTCTCATATATATCAGTGATTCTGGTCTGCTGGCACAGCCTGAGGCAAACGGTCCTCAAATTTATTAGTCTGATAGCAATGTCGAGTCAGAACAAGAGAACACCTCATTTTGTCTTCAGCTCCCACCTTGCCGAATGTCCAAGAAGTGTGTTTGCCTACAGGTTCTGCTTCATCACGAACAAGGAGGAAGCACAAACAAAAAGAATGAAAGATCTTGAGCCCGTAATATGTGGTTGGTAGCTGTGCAGAAGGTGCTTGGTTTTCTTAAAAGTCAGGTTATTTATATTAAATAGGTGGTTTTCTGTCTTAAAGCTTCAGGTCTCATGATTACAAAAATAAAATTGAATAGATTAAAAAAAATAGAAAAAAAAGAAACTGATTTTAGCAATCCCAATCACTAAAATTTTGCAATTAAGGGTTGAGTTATCGGAGTGCAAAAGTGAGGCAACTTTTGCAGCCAGAACTACAAAACAAGAGAATGCAATGAGCTGTTGCATTGAAGATTTAGAGTATTTCCCTCTACCACAGAGAAATACACAGTGATTCAATTATAGTGAAAAAAGTTGGTGACAAGAAAACAGTAGATAGTAGGTTTGATACTTTTTTCCCACTCCTTAAACACTAAGACATAAAACATTTTAGACGAGAGAAAGCTGTGGATCATGCTTCCTCCAACACACAATTGTCACTCAAGGATATGAATACATAAAGTAGCCTACTCTTATTAATATATGCCAAGTGAAACAATTTCACCCATGAGTCACCATGGTCATCTTGACCAACGTATCACTAAATGTATACCTTTGAGCTGCTGCACCAGCAACAGTAACACAGAAGTAAGCTATATTTTCTGATTTGCATTACTTTATTTGCTTTATAATAATAATAATAATAATAATAATAATAATAAGTCATGAAAGAAAAATTCCACATTGACAATGATTCAATGAAAGAAAAGGACGATTTCAAAGTAAAAGTTGCAACTATTAGAATTATTAAATGCAGCAAATTCAGTGATCCCTGTAATGTTTAATTTCCTTGGCTTCAAAAGAAACTTGTTACGTGTCACCACCACTTTCAGGCAAATGACTGTAATGGCACCATTTATCCATTTAGCCTCATTGAGTTCTATGCAATGTTGCTCACAACATGTTCTTCGGCCATCGGTATGTCTAGATGTGTCAAGCACTTGACTGCATGTGGACCATTGAAGAGCTAGTGAGTTGCAAATCTGTCTGGGAATGAATGCTGTGATGTCAAAATCATCTAAAACTACTTTCTTCTACATACATAATTCGGTTTTGCCTCTAAATACTGAAAATACTGTGGTGGTTTCTTCTGCTTGGAGAGGGAGTTTACACATGTTACGTTTCCATGTTATGTTATTTATGTGGGATACGCTTTGTTAAAATTACATGGTCTCTTTTAAACTGTTCTTTTCTCAGGGTGGATTGATGGCAAAATATTACACTTGAATTGATTTTACATCAAAAATTGGGTGGAACTCAGACAGAGTGATAATTATGCTGGTTCATATTTATAGTGTAATTAGTACCTCTTCCAGTTTTTTTTATTTTATTTTTTTTTTTTATATATTTTGCAATCTTACTACCACAATCTCCATGAAGTTGCCATGGAGAAAAGATAACCAAGATAACCACTTATTCAGCTGTTAAAACTTTTTAGTGTATAGACCTAAATATTACCACTGGCGTCATACAGGGTAAGTCGATTTCAACACTGTGGTCACCGTGTGTAGATAGCTGGATCTGAAAAACATCTCAGACTGAAAATTCAGCACAATGGACAGCTCAATGTCAGTCTGAGTCCTGAAATCGCACACAGCAGCTTAAAGCCAGTGCCAGATTATTTCAGCACCACGGAGAGCTATGCTTATGCTTGTTTTTGAGAAATGTCCTAAAATCTCAATTGTAACAGTATTTTTAAAGTATAGAAATTACATTTAGAAACTATATTTAGTGACTATATCTTTCTTTTATGTGCACTGAGAGTTTTTCCTTTTAGACATTTATAACTTTTTACTTTATTCAAGCTTCAAATTTACTGAAAATCTTTTCAAGTTTAATAAGCTTTAATTTCATACATATTTTTTAATGACTAAACTATCTATTACGTGTAATTTGGTAATGCTTACTATTTTCTAAAAACAAGTCACGACGCATCAACCTTCGGAACCATTGCCCCTCTGTCTGACAGAGTCCGGACCCACCCCTTACTGTCTGCCATGACCGTCCTCTACAATACCATACTGGCTTCTTTGTACCTCCCCTTTCTCGCCCTCAGTCTGTGAATCCCAGCCTCCCTCTCTAGATATCCATCCCACACCTCTCCGCCCGCAAACGGCTCCTACGGTGAGAAAAAAAAAATAAAAAAAAAGAAGGAGAGAACAGAACAGTTTCAAACACGTCGACATAAATATCACTACTCTAGCTCCCTTTTTCCCCCTTGCCCTCCCGACGGACTTCAGTACTTTTATACATTCAGCGCGCCAATGCCAGAGACCACGCAGAAAGGACGGATTTTTTCCTCTTGAGCATGAGAAGGATTGCCAAATCATCCGCAATCCAACATCACCGACTGAGCCACCAGCATGAGCCGTGGATACATATGCTCCAGCAGAAGTTGTTGGCTAGAGAACTAAGAAATCTTGGAGCACAAATTCAGCAAAGAGGGGAGAGTCAGTTTTAGGTAAGTGCGGTTCTTCCGACTTGGACCTCTCACATAACACGACGGCGTCATTTTTATACATATATTTTCTGCACATCGTCTGACCACGAGGTTGTGGTTGGGTAGGCAGGGCTACACCGTGGCACAATTATGGCGATGTTGCGTGGTCAGCATGTTACTGAGGTGGTCGGCGGTGTCCTTTTACAGGATGGAGGAAATTTTCTTTTCTCTCTTTTTTTTCCTGTCTCCCTCTTGGTGAAGCTACCTTTAAATGTTCGCCCTACAAGTCCTGCCAAGCTCCGCCCGGGCAGAATGTCGACGAATATCCATCGGGTAAATAATATCACGTAGACAAGTCTCACACTCTTACAAAGCACTCATCTCCGAACCTGATGCAAATGAGTTTGCCTTACAAATTACGTGCGCTCTCCACTGCGATGTTGCGGGGCAGCATCTCGTGGAGGTGATGCTGCGAAATCGCCGTTATTAAAGGGCATGGAAAAGTGATCTCGTATTTAAGGCTTGCATGTAAACGCCGCTTCAGCAGACGAAAATTACAAAGGTAACATTGTGAATGGAGGTGTTTGACCGGGCCTGCGGATCACTGAGCAGTCGGCAGCCCTGTTCCTGTGCGATCACATCCCGAATGCACTCTACAGCGGCTTTTGCCATCCATGTTGATCACTTCACTCAAGAAACTGCGCTCTCCATCACCTACGGCTAACATCTTGTGTTTAAAAAAAAAAAAAAAATCAATGGAAGTCATGTCATTATTATTAATCTGCAACCTCCATCTTATTTGGTATTTAAAGCTTGAAATTAAGTTAAATCTCTGTCTCTTTGTCAGTCCTGGCCTGTCCTGAGCTTTAGAGCACGTACACGAATTTGTTGTTGTTGCCCTGTGCGCGTGAGCCTGTCATCAGTGAGGCAAAGTTGCCTTTCCATCAACTTGCTCTGATTGCTGTTCCGCCCGCTAACTGCGAGGGGAGCTCCTGCTCTTTTACACCGGCTGTCATTATGTGGCCAGGGGCAAGATAACTCTGTATGATACTGATAGCAACTCTATGAAATTAGAGAACCAGCTTTTGTTTGAAATAAGCCCGGAAGCTTTATCTGCAATTGCTGCAATTTCTATCTGACATTTTCCTCTTAGGAGAGCTGCATTAATATGAGCAAGCGTGACCCAAAATGCAACTTTAAAGCATGGGGGAGGTGGGGGGGTGGACATTTGTTTGAGTTTAAATAAAAATGTTAAGGCAGTGTTTGAAATTATAAGATTTGTGAGCGCAGGTCAATTTTCTCTCGTCCTGCCCTCCTTTCCACATGCGCAGTGCAAAATGCATGAAAATAAAGTAAATAAACAAAACCTCCTGGCAGCTGAAATTGCAGAAGAAAAGCTGCCTTATCCGGGATGCTTCATTCAATTTGGTGGCCTTTTCAATGGTAAAATGCTGGCAACGTGTAATCACTCCCAAAAGGAAAGCTGTCTAAATCACATTTCCAAAATGAAAATGCCAGCAGTAGCTTAAAGCTATATTTGTGTCATGGCTTTAGATGACCCCGTGTTGATCATGCTTCCAGAGGCTGAGACGGGAGCATGCAGCAACAGTAGTTCTTCCAAATTCTTTCACAGAGAAAATGCTTTCAAACCATGTTGCTGTGAAAAATAACTACACTATGGCAGAATTTTACCTACAGTGTATTGCAAGAGCATCACACCACTAAAACCTTTCCCACATTTTCTCTCATGCAATGATTGTGATTCAGACATGGCAACTTATGGTCGAAAAGGACACATGGTTTTAAATGTTTTACAAATATAAATCTGAAAAATGCGGCACAAGTGTATTTTCTGATGCCTTTACTCTGATTGATACCTGAAAGTAAAATCCAGTGCAATCAATTACCTTCTATAGTTACCTAATTTGTAACTCCACATAGACTCAAATTAATCTCAGTATAAGTGCAAGAGCTGCAGAGACTCACAGCACATGTGAGACAATCTGTCGATAGGACAAATATGAGTCATGTTTCAAATCAGGCCTTCTATGGAATGGTGGCAATTAGAAGGTAATTGTTAAGAGAAACTCAACAGTATCAATTAAATTGTGCCACATGTCATGTAGACACCAAACAGACATTTGGAACAATGTGTCATGCCCCAACAACCCATTGAGTTTGTTGGGCTAAATACAAAATGCTAAGAGTGTCAGAGAATTTAAATACACCACAAAACACTGTACTGGCAGCATCATGAAACCTGGGTAGAATAAATTTGTTCAGATCTCATCAAAGTCTAGACTTAAGTCCGACTTTAGAATCTGTAGACTTGGAAAAATTGTTATATGCAGAAACTCTACAATTTAATCTTACTTGCCGCTGTTGTTGCTAAGAAAGGGGAGTTTAAAACTGGCTCGTTGCAAATATATGGTATGCTTTCAAAATTTTTACATCTTATATAAAATAAATAAATCAAAGTGTGTACTGTTTATGTTCCACTTAAACATGCAGTACCATGTATTAGTATATCACGTAGATTTTCCCCAATAATCACTCATATTTGTGGTTATAAAATGATAAAGTATGGAAAGGTTCAAGGAGTATTTATTCCTTTGAAAGTCATGATGTATATTATGCACATGCTGTCTTTTCAATCTTCCAACTTTTTTTTCAAAGAGTGTAAACTTTAAAATGGTTTGGTAACAAGACGTGTAGCACCGACGCCGGGCTCTCTCTCTCTCTCTGCGCGTCTCCCCGTCTAGCTTAGTATTCTTGTGTTGGTGCGTCGTTTTTTTCATTGGGTGCCGGATGCAGCTGTGATGGCCAGCAGGCTACTCCCCAAGAGTTTTGGAAAGATATCTGTTTTTTTATTAGAAACGAGATATGACACCTGACAGAAACTCTCCAATAGCGGCATGTCCATGATATTTTAGAAAGGCAACTGATTTAGTTGACCTCCTTTGGATACCATTTGACCTGTTTGCTGCAGAATGCGACAACATGGGTCAAACACTGCTTTGTATTGTTAATAAGAATAATAAAAAAAAAGTGTTCTCAGCTCAAGGCTCTTAATTATAGCCTTGATAAAAATGAGCACAAGTGAATAATTACATTTTTGGTCAACACAAGATTTTACCCGTGTTAAGGGTAATTTGGCAAATTTCAAGGAAAGCCTCTGTTTTATTTTTCTTTGCAGATCCCAAAGAAAATCCTCATTTGAATAGAACCGTGAAGTAATATTCATTTTAAAAGTCAGCCATGTTTTTGTTATTAAGAAATAAGCCAATTAAGTGCTTTGCAAAGCCAAATTATGTGTGAAGCTTCATACATACTTAAAACAGGGTCAAAAATTACAATTAAAACTGTATAATATCAACAGCTTGAACATTTAATATCCCTAGTCTTTCACCATGTCCTTTTTTTTTTCCATTTGCACCAGCTGCTTTCAGTTTGAATATTCGTGAATGAACTAATCCAAGCAGTTGGAGCTAAACAAATCTCCTTATTCTGACTGGCATGCATGTTCATTTTTAGACAATAAATTTAAGTTGTTACATCTTTAAGGCTAACAGAAAAGAAGTACTGAAAAGTCGGAAGAAAATGGAAGAAAATTTACTATGCCTTCTTAAGATGTGTACTCACCTGTGCTTCACACGGTCAGCCGACTGCTCCAGCATGATTACTTTGCTAAAAATGTATCAGTAGATGATTTATATTAAAAAAAGAAATAAATCAAAAGGTCTTCCTTTTATATGAATCCTGTGTGCTTTTGGGACACTTAGATTAGGGAAACACACTCGCATATCTTTACCCAGCTCTTGATACGTGCCAGGTACGGAAACACTGGACTGAAAACTGACACTAAACTGAGCCTCTGCCTCCCGGACCTATTATGTACTGCCAGGAAACTCAAGTCATTAGTGCTCAAATATGATAACACTCACAACACAGAAGTAACTACAGTCATTTATCTTGCCTGACACCTCCTTGGTTTTGCTGGCTTCTTGACAGCACTAGTTATGCACTTATTGGAATAATTTCACCTCGCTTTACAATGGGGAGTATGATGTCTTGATGTTCCGGGGTCTACCCTGGTGGACAATTACAGACAAGACAGTACCTTTGTTTTCCTCTTCTTTGCTTCTTGTGCTTACTACAGCAATAAAAATGTTTATCTAGTCTTATACAAGTTGCTTTTGACATGGTGCATACAAAAAAAAAAAGAAGAAAAATCTCATCACTATTGTTTCACAGTGAAGTTTAACTTTGATATTTAATGTTTTTTAAAATAAGATTTTCTTTCTAGTACAGAATAAGTATTCTAAATACTTGTTTAAAGCTGTTTCCTTGATGTGTGTAACCTGCATGTTTCAACAAAACTGTGCCAACAAAAATTTTATCTTTGTATTTTTTGAAGAGCTCTCTATTAATATATTAATATGTGACAAGTACAACATAATTAGGATGTTGCTAAAGGTGCATTTATTATTATCCTAATATTAATGTATCAGATGACTGGACTTTATAATGTGAGAGAGGTTCTATGGTAATAAGGCAGAGAGAATTACCAGCAGTCTCAGATTTCCTCTTCTCTGTGAAAGTCACTGATTCTAGATGTAGCAAGAAAAAAAAAAAAACACTAAAAAGCGGCATAAGCTGCACTTGTTTAGCAACAAACTCAAGACTGAGTTTATGACTTACTAGCAATAAAAGTTATTTTACTGGACACTTAAATAATTTGGGAAATGGAAATGCTAAGTTTTAATTTGAAAGCATTTTCATCAGGGAAAATTGACACCCGTAGCTTTAGATTTAAAATTATTTTTAATTAAACCTCAAAGGCTTCTGATATTAAACGTGACAGGCAATTTAAGAAGATGATGAAATAATTTAGATGAATAATGTATATTTTTAAGTTTTTACTTGCGTAAAAAAAAACAACAGCATGTCAAAAGTTAATTTTCACTTCCTAATATTCAGTAGAGACAATCTGAACTGTAAACAAGTAGCACTTTCTTTAAAATGCCACTGACAGTGAACCCTTACAAAGAAAATACAGACATTTATAAGTCCTACAGAACAACTAATTTCCCTTCCGCAAATATATTGATCCAACAAAGGTGTTGAAGAAAGGATAAGACTTCAGAATGGCATATTATGGGGTCATAATCAACTCGTTAGTACAATTGGCAAATTTTCCTCTTACATTTTGCTTCAGAGCATAAGTCAAGAAGAGGGTTTTTTTTTTAATTTTCACTTAACTGTCTTTATAGAAATTGGCATTAAAATGTGAAAAATCATGGGAAGATAATCTGAACATTTTTAATTAGGACTCTTGCAGAGAAAGTGTTACTCTTTCCAGGCTTCCCTGTGATGACTAAGAAGTGTGGAGTACTTGCTACTGGAACATATTTGGTGTCTCTAATTATTTCTTAATAATGAAGCAACTTTTTCTGTAGTTTTTCAGATCATCTGGGATTTATTATATGGCGCTTGGATGAAAATGTGAAGTGGGCTATTTTTATCACATACAGTATGCTCTAATTTTTAAATATTAAGCAGCTTAGAAGTTATTTTCTTTTTAGCAAGTTTGGAGGCATAAACTGACCCACGGCCGATGTGATGCGGGTGACTCAGAGGACTGTCGGTCGATGCCAGGGGCTCCCAACATTAGTGACCTATATTGCTGTTTAGGGCAGTAGCAATCG
The DNA here is from genome assembly GCF_000485575.1 of Poecilia formosa. Lineage (NCBI taxonomy): Eukaryota > Metazoa > Chordata > Actinopteri > Cyprinodontiformes > Poeciliidae > Poecilia > Poecilia formosa. Next base: position 2,120,311 of record NW_006800039.1, read on the forward strand.
GCAAAGCTGCGAACGACTGATCAGATTCAAACTGGAGTCGAAGTCATATTGCAGATTCCAGAAAAAGCTTCAATATGGTGGCAAAGACACATTCACCCCCCAAAAAAAATATTTCCAATGGCTTTTTAGATAATTTTGGATGAGTGTAGATGTAAATTTATTTACAGGCGTTAACTTGTAGCAATGCCAGTACGTCCAGCTACATCTTTAAGTCAGCCTGTGGGTGTACGTGTTGCTTGTATGCCTTCAGGTATAAGTTACCCATACAGTTACAAAAGGGACAAACATTAGCAGTGAAAAAAAAAAAAAAAAAGGACAAAGCTGCGCTCTGCTACTGCTTCGCAGCCCGGCCTCCATTTTTCTCGTATTTTTAAGCGTCCTCGCTTTGTCATCAGGTTGGTCATCTGGCTGTCTCCTTAACAATTGGCCAGATAGTTTCTCCTTCAAAACATGCCATACATTATCGTCCGTTATTCAGCGAAGCTTATCATAATCTAGATCGAAAAGTTTTAAAATACTACTTTGATTCATAGACATTTTAAGTTCAATTACAGCAGCTCTAGTAATGTTTTGCATTATTTTTTTCTTTATTGCTCTGTACTTATAAAACACTACTGGGAATGTTGTGCTGTTTAAGCTATCTTTTCTTGTAATTCTGGCATTTATAACATTTGTAGCATTACATAACCATGTCAACAGGAGAGTTATTTACACGAAGGAAAGCTGATTCCTTTTTCAAAGTCTTCAGTAATCCCAGAGATAAGACCCTAAATCTGCACAAGTTGAAGATGAAGTGTAGTACGAAGAAAGAAAAAAAAAACAGTAAGGAAGAAGCAGCTTTTCCATTTCTTTGACTAAGTGTCTTGGAAAATTAGAAGTTAGTGAAAAATATAACTGACAAGCTAAGAGAAGAAAAACTTCAAAGCAATGAATGAGTAATATGTTTTTAATATTTAACCTTATATTAATAATTTGTTATTGTCTATGTGAATAAAAGTAACTGGCAGGCATGTTTTGGGTGTTTCACTGCAGAAACAATTGTTTTGTTTCTTCTCCTGATCTGTTAAAGAAGCGCTTTGTCAGAGCAGCAGTGTCTTATGCCACGGATCTAACCAGCTAAGCAAAATGGGGCATAATTTGTGGGAAATGTGCCTGATTAGCACTGCATACTTATACCTCAACAGCTTTGGTGCTGTTAAAGGCGTTGCGCTTGTGACTCCAAAAGTAGCACATGAAATGACCTGACACAGCACTTTCACAAAAGTACCCACCTATAGATTTTTTTTTTTCCCTTTTTATGTACCTGACCTTGCTTGTGTCTATATCCGTGTGTGTCTCTTGCACATGGAGCATATTTTAAACGGCTCAGGCTGAAAATCTGCCACAACAGCAGACATGTATATTAATTAGAATTCTAAACATAGATGCCTCATGTTCACTAATGCCAGTCCGGCCTGTCCCAGTGGGTGAACCAGGAGCCCGTTAGCATTCCTTATACGTGAGCTTGTCTACTTAAGCGCCACCTCTTGTCATGCGTAGCTTGAGAAACATTGATTGACCAGAGATTTCTTTATACCTGTGGTCGCCGGGCATTGCATTCAAAGCCCTTAGAGCTTCTGCTATGTAGCCATATACCTTCAACTTTATTTCATTCTCTTTCTCGGCTTCACGTCTACTTGCAAGTCCAACAACATTGTACACTTTTAAATAAAAAAAGAGAAAAAGCACTTTAATATAAATATATTTTTTTACTTCTTTGAATGTAGCTACATTTCCAGGGCTACTTGAGTTTTAAAGGTAAGTTAATCTCACAGATTGTAACATTTTTCAAGTTCTTACTGAATGCAAACTAGTTCAGCCTCAGGATGAAGAATATATATATATATAAAAAAGTAAATGAATAAAGCATAATCTAAAACATAAAATACTGCTTTCATTGCCTTCCATTTTAGTGATCTTTACATTCTGTGTTTATGATTTAGACAAGAATAAATTGCACTGTATGCAAACCATAGTCTTATCGTTTGTAATGCACATTTTGAAATGTACAAACAAGGGACTACCCGGAGGCAACTATTTTGCAGTACAGCTTCCACTGTAGATGGGTTGAAGTTCTTTAAACTTCACTTTGAACAGAGTCAGAAAATGCATGCTCAAAGCAACAGTCCCTTTGCGGAACAGATAAAGTACATCTGAGCTGATCTAATGCTCTTTAATGACTATGAAAGTAGCAGGTAACAAATGTGAAGACAGGTTGAGGTACAGTCTGTAGCTAATGGTTGTGCTTGGAACAGAGTCATGCCATTTCCTCATTTGATTCCAACTGAGGATCTGAGTTACAAGCCATATGCCCCCCTGCTCTTGCCTTATGTTTCCAATCTCCTCTACTCGTTGTTGTCTGACTGCATTTGAAAGCATTTCAACTAACAAATATTATCTAAGTAAAAACACAAAAAAAGTTGGATATTAAAAATTATGCCTACCTATTTACGCTTGCATTGTCTGCTGACATTGCAAGTGAATTAAGAAAGCAGGTGCTGCAAGAAACTGACTAAACTGAGATCAGAAAGGCACATATTAACCTGTAGTTGTTTTTTGTGCTTGTAATGATAACCCAAATGTAATATCAATGAAATCGACACTTGCTTTCATTTCTTTATAATTCCAGAACCATTGTAGTTTAGAAATGCAGTAGAGGACACTCTCCTTGAAAAATGTCAGTTTCTTTTTCAGGAATTTGGCAAATGTATTATGTTCGTCTACTGAGAGGACCAGCTGTCTTAGTAACTTGAAATCAATCCTAAACAGCAGGGACATTTTGGAGGAAAAAAAAAAAAAAGGTTAGATCAACTGTCAGAACAGTCTCCGAAGGTCTGGGTATAACAAGAAGTGCTTAAAGCAAAAGACAAACTTAGAAAAATAAACAATAGGAGATGTCTCACATTTGTGGTGCTAAAACAAGAAAATTCTTGCTTTTATTTATGCTTCAACTTTTCCATCCGTATGTTTTATGAACAAGAACATTTCTTAACGCTACACAGGCAAAGATTTATGTTGGAGGAAAGCTGCAGTTTTTTTTTTTTTCACTATTATATATTTCAGATCTACAACACAATTTATTTGTATATGGCTTAAAATCAATAGTAATGAAGAAGGTCAGAGCAGGGCAAACAATTTACAATCCAGCTGTACTTTTATATTAATGTAGATACATTTTAACCAGGAAACAGTTTATTAATTTATGCTTCCAAACAATTTAGGGCCATCCAGCAAGCAAACAGTAAAATAGAGTAGATAGAGTCGTTTTTATTTTTTCTCTCAAAAACAGTGTCACTTAATATGTGTGCCTAATTTCAATTGCAGATGTTGCCATTTGGTTAGGCATAAAATCTGAAATATTTTGTCAGTTTATTTTGCAAGTGTGGACCTACCTGATGGTGGTGCATTCTGCAAAAGGCCACTACAAAATATTTATTGATCTGTTCTCCAAGATAAAGACGGCCTACATCTGCCTGGCCTTGGAAGGCACAGTATATCTGTTGAACCAGGGAGTCTGGACAAAATGGCCATTAATGGCACCACCACCGCGATACTTTCTGGAAATTGTTAGTACTCATTTGCTCCTGATGAAGTGGAGTAAAACAAAATAATCCCCCCGCCTAAGCAGATAATGGTAAACCGGGACACACTTTCATTTGCTATAAATCAAGAGAAATGACTTTTCTGTATCATTATCAGGACAATAAAGTTTATACTCATGGCCCATTAGTTGGGGTGGATTGAACCCATCTACACAATAAGATGAAGCATTCCATAGAAGGACTGTGGGTGATTGTAATGTCCAGGGCTTCATTATCACCCACTGACTGAACTAAATATTCAGATTATTTCCTGTGAGGCGACAGAACTAACGCATGTTACTGCAGAAGACTCTTTCATGCTCTGTTGGACTCAATTCACATCATGTTGTTTTCCACTGTGGCTGTTTGGATTATTAATGAACAATGGCAGTGGACTGCCACTTGGCAACCTATCACAATTGCCTGGTGGAGAGAAGAGACCCCTCCAGCTGCTTCCCCGCCCTCCCCCTTTCTTTTTAATCCACCACTGTCTCTTACATTGCACTTGTGTGGCGTCTAGTGGACAGGGATGCTTGCTATGCTTTCTCAGAAAGGTTATAACCCTGTAAGAGATCAAAGGGAAAAAAAAAAAAAAGTGCCTCCCTGTCTTTGCTAGAGATTTTAGCAGAATGTAGTTCTGCTGCGCTGTGAGCCGTTTGTGCTCTGGCTACAGCTGCTCCTTGTGTCTAGGACTGTATATTCCACTTGAAAGTAGGAACAAACAGAGGGTGAATAAAAGCTCCAAGTCACTCAATTGGCCCTGAATTGCCCGAACTTAACTGCTACATCAGCAGTACAAAAAGTGCCTGGCGTGGTCAACTCTTTTTCCTCAGTTTAACTTGCTCAGCCCCTCACATTGACACCAGGGCCAGGTGGATAGGGACGAAGTGGAAAGAGGGGGGGGGAGCTCGATTTATCAGTAATTATGGAGTGCTATTTTCTCTGTCTCCCATCCATGTCTGCCCTGGGAAGCAGTAGCCATACTTTAATCTTGACACCCGGTGATCATGTAACACAGAAAAGTGCCTATTAGAGGCGGCGAGAAATTGGAAAGGGGCCTCTCTCTTGATCCTCCTTTAGGGGAGCTGGGGTGACAGAAAGATGGAGTATGGGAATACATGAGTGAGGGGTCGACACGAGATGAAGGCTGAGGGAGTGAGGACAATTACAGAACTCGTTTTCAAAACTCCAGAGGTTCTGTAGAAAAGTGGGGTTAAGGGAGGAATATAAAAAAAGAAAAAAAAAAAAGAAAAGTCTTGCCAAAGGACATGTGGATAATTTGCCTTCTGAGATGAACTAAAACAAGTGTAATAATGTGAAATTCAGTTGTAAAGCAGGCCTTCTTTCTGTTCCCTGTAGGCTTGCTTTGTGCAGAGTCAAACACAATCCAGGCAATGTTGAGTGCAATTATACGTTATAATATATAATTGCTCGTCATATAATATAAATCAAGTGATGGAAATACAAGCATAGGTAACATCAGCATTTAAATGTGTACGTTCACTCTGACAGCCAAAACAGTGCGAGGGTCTTTGTAAGTATACGTCTCTTTTGACTCTTGGACCCAAAAGCCCAAATGGATTAAATTCCTTTTTTAATGTCTATGAATGAAGACACATCGGTTTGTTCTCTTTTCAAACACTTGAATGTGTGATACACTTTCTGCCTTCCATCAAAATGCAGAGGCAATGGAAATGCACATTGACTGAGTCTCTTAACATGAATAATTTGTTTTCTCAATTGAGTGCAGCGCTGCCAATGTTGTGCCAGTTTGGCGCCTCACTCCATTAACACTCCTCTCCGCATATTGGAGTAACATAAGAACACTGAGTGCCAAAATTTTTATTTTGATCCACCTTAAATGGTTTTCTTTAGACAAGAACGGACAGAGTCAGACGCACAGCATAACAGCGCAAGTGTGTGAACTATGAATAATCACAGAATCACAGATTAGCACAGTGGGCCTATTTGTTATGCTGAGATGCAATTTTCGCATAAAGAAAGCCCAACAAAATCCGACAAGCATGTCTGAGCCAGACAGGGAAATGATTTGTGTTTCACTCAGATTGGTGTTTAAATCAAAGTGCTGATGGTGTGCTGACTGCATGGGAGAAGAGACACACTGTTCACTGTACACACAGAAGTATCTCATGCATTATTTAATCAGCCTCTGTAAATAGAAAGCTATTGTGAACCTGTAGTAGCATACTTTACAACGTAGGAATTATGGAGACAATGTGAACGTTCTGCCAGAGTCCTGAAGGACAGTGAGGGTCAAACTGTTTTTAATGGTCATTGTTTAATCTTAGACTTTTTAAGAAGAAGTCATTCCTAAATAAATTACATTTCTTGAGTTTAGGCAAGGAATAGTGTGATATTTTCAGTGTGATAACTTTGCAAAAAAAAAAAAAAAAAAAAAAAAAGACGTTTTTTGAACAAACAGCACAATTCCATCTAATTATCTGGATATAGTTAAGTTGTTTTTCTTGTAAGCCAGGAAAATGTAGTAGACTCCCTCCAGCTGACTGGCAATGTTCTGCTGCAGGTGCAGTTCTGTTATTCTAGGCTAAATACAACCAAACCAAATTGTTGTCACTCTGACACTTTTTCCTGTATCTCTTGTGATAGAAAATTATAGCAATTTCTAAAACACAATTTGATAAAAATGTGATATGTCTTCTTGGATGTGGGTTGTAATACTTATATATTACAGGTGTTAATATTTCACAGACGGAGCTTCGCTTCTGCTCCACCTGGTAGTGACTCTCACACCGAACCTGCTTAAAGCTGCAGCATCTAACTTAAAAAATACATTTTACATACGTATTAAAACTTTCGCTGTCCTAACATGAAACAGATAATCTCTAAAAAAAGAATCGATATCCTCTGCCTCCTCCCTGTTCTGCATAATTACTCCACTCAGTGAGAAACGGCCAATCAGAACTAGCAGTAATCAGCTAGCCGCCATGCTATCAGGAAGTTTTCATTCAGTAACTCAGGATTGTTTATTATAATGGATCATGTATTTGCCTTTGAATGTCAAGTTTTATACTTGAATTTTTTGGCAATGTTGAGAGGTTTTATTTTGACTCTGCATTATTTAGCCTCTTCAGAGCCTTCATATGTTTTCAGTCTGTTAAAGATAGTATTACCGATACCAATTTGCACAATGCCTGTTTCGTTTTGTTTTCTTGGAAAAAGTTGTAAAAAAAAAGTTTTTGTCTAAATTAAGGTGAATTCATGGTTCTTTTTTCCACGTAATGTAACAGGTAGTGCTAATGATTAAAAAAATAATAATTATGTGATCGGCCCTCCTGGGTGATCGGAATCGGCAGGAAAATCCTGATTGGCACATCTCTAATATATTTCAGAAAATCTGTCAAAGAGTTAAACATTCAGTAATTAATAATTTTGAACCAGCATTTACCATCATGTGACTAACTCATCCCCAGTGGCTTTATTTGATATTGTACACAGATTAAGCGCCTCCTCCT
>NW_006800040.1:0-5468 GCF_000485575.1 Poecilia formosa
AAAGAAATCAAAAATGGACTATCTGTGAATTTGCAGCTTTACATTCAATTTTCAGCCTTGTTAGTTGTTGGACAGCTCCGACATGCTGAGCAGCACTAGATCTGGCTGTATTCAACTGAAATTAGTTGATCTGCTTATGATCAGCAAGCCAGAAGCCAAAAACGCTTTATCTTAGCGAAAGAAGTCAAAAATGGATCGGTAATCTAGATATATATGTTGCAGGTAATCTAAACAATTTTGTCTTTTAGTGTAAACAATCCAAATCTTTGACGACTGCGAAAGTCAAAAGTTTTGAAAAAATATACACCTATCTGGGATTTTTCAGGATAATATAATTAATAACTTTACCATTTAAGTTTACTCTTTTTTTATAATAGCCTATGGACATTTTGCAATGGAGCCTTTTGTTGTATTTTAAAACCTGAAAAGACCAACTCATTTATACACTAAAACCCTATAACTGACATTGTAACCTCCTCTTTTGCTTCCGCCTTGTGGCAACTTTGAGACCTATAATCAAGAATATTAAACCATAATGTGTGTGTGTGTGTGTGTGTGTGTGTGTGTGTGTGTGTGTGTGTGTGTGTGTGTGTGTGTGCGTGTGTGGGTATGTGTACCCTTTGTGTGACAGCCCTTTGCAAAACAAGGTTCCTTTGTCTTTCTTGCTTAGAGTGAGATTTGTCTGGAACCGGAACCCAAATAAAAGTAGGGCGTATTACGGCTTTCACGTTTTATATTCGAATAAATTAAATTATGCATATCCTACTTGAGCATTTCAAGATTTCTAACCAAAATTCATTAACAGAAATAAAAAAACATAAAGTAGATTAAAAAAAAAATCGAACAAAATACGAGTATATTAAGAAAGGGCTATTTTGAAATATTTCGTGTACAGTACGCCATTTGATTTTTGACCATTTGCCAAATTGTGCTCCCAACGTTACAAAACAAAACAAAACCGTAAAACCAGAACTTCATGCTCCTTTACAATTTTTAAGACAATTACTAAGAAATAAAAAGTTAATTTTATAGAACTGTGTATTACTATATATGCATGATAATAACTACATTGTGTGTTGCTCTGACTCCCCTTTGGAGATGTTGATTGCAAGTCTGCAAAAATAGAACAAGTACAATGCTTTAAATAACTGACGGTTTATTACGGTAACACTGGGAGTGACGCTGTGCCTTAGCGACACAATGAAGTAGCGGTGTAAATAACGCCTGCAGATGAAACAGCATTATTTAGTTTCTTGTAGAATTAGAAATTGCAGTCTTAAATGGTTGTGGTGTTTCGGTTTCAACTCGTTAAGCAGTGAACATCTTTGAAGTAACTCGCTAAATTGTTTAGTGGTTGCTTAGTGAGACTGAAACCTCTCAGCTAGCTAACCTCCTTCAGCATTGAACTGTAGTATATCACAGCTATCAGCAAGCCTGCGCCATGGAGTTTCCTTTTGACATTAATCAGTTATTCTCTGAGAGGATCTCCATTCTGGACCAGAATCTTATTGCAAGTCGCCAATCTAAAGAAAAGTAGGTTAAAACATGACTATGTGTTTACGCAAATAACTGCTCCGTTTATCTGTGCTGCTCACTTGGTTGGCTTCAGGAAATCTCGACTGAATCTCCTTCTTTTAAAGTATGCACTGTAGTCAGCAGTTCTTGAAGATCTCAGAAACTTGACCATTAAAATCTGTCTATCTGTCTGTTTATCCATCCATCTATCCATCCCCCCAGGTTTATTTATATAGCACATTTCAGTAGGAAGGCAGTTCGAACTGCTTTACATAAAAATACAAAATTGCAAAGTTATAAAGAAACCACCATACAGGCAACAGACATTACATATTTTAATGAGTGTCATCACTAAAATCATACACATCAAATATGTTGGTCAGTGTTTTTTGTGGTTCAAAAGCAACTCTAAAAAGGTGGGTTTTTTTGTCTTGATTTAAAGGAACTCAGTGTTTCAGCTGTTTTGCAGTTTTCTGGAAGTTTATTCTATATTTGTGGTGCATAGAAGCTGAATCCTGTTTCTCCATGTTTGTTTTGCTGTGTGGAACTTCACAGGCCAGATCTCCGGGTCAAAATTGCAACAGTTCTTGATGAACTTGGGAAAGCCTCAGCAAAGGTGAGTTCCTGTCTGTTTTGTGTGAGTGGGTTGTTTGGGGTTGATGTTTTTTGGTCGGGTAAAAGGATCTTCTGATGAACAAAAATCTTTCTAATTTCTTACAAAACTGGTTTCCCACATCACATACTGACAACAGATTCACTGCAAATATGCTTCTATGTAGTTTGGTATCACTGCATGCACCACGCTTAAAGCAAAGTTTATGGACATCTTTGAATGTAATCATGTTTATTCTTTGGTGGTACTACAGGCCCAAGACCTCCCAGCTCCTATAACAAGTGCTTCCAAACTGCAGTTCCAGAAGCATCAGCTGTACCTGATGAAGGACGGAGAGAGCAGCCGGTAAACCCCACGTCCTTGCTTTCACTTCCTTTCCACTATTGTTTCATGGACTAACATGTTCATACATGTTCATGGAACAAGTAGAACATGTTCTGTGTTAACAACATTTAAATTTAATGTGTTTCTTTCTCTCACTCATTTCTTTCTTCCAAATCTTGCAGTCTGAACAAAGTCTTAGGACATATTTCTATTTTTCTTATTAGAACTGGTAGAATTTATTTGAATTACATTGACTCCCTGGGAATAATCTACACAGTCTCAACAGTCTAAGTGTACTTATAGAATACAATCTATAAGTACGCTTATGGATTTTAATCTATAATCTATTCCCCACAAAATCTCATTCACATTTCATTTTGTGGGGACTTGAAATCTGGCCTAAAGTGACTTTTGTTGTAAGATGATGTTAATTACATTAAAATATGTTGAAGTTTGGTTCTATTGACAGCTATGCTGATGCCAGACCCACATGTCTTATGTTCCTCTGTACTCATAGCAGTTCTCTCTCATGTATTTTACACACAGAGGACGAGGTGTGGTTGTGGGATTTCTGAAGGTTGGCTACAAGAAATTATTTCTGCTTGTGAGTCTATAACTTTATTTTAATACAGTTATTCATTTTCTAATTCCAAATCACAGTTCTTTAACTCTTATTTGTTTTAGGATCGAAATGGTGTGCACATCGAAGTAGAGCCACTCTGTGTTTTGGATTTCTACATTGCAGAAAACTTACAGCGACATGGCTATGGGATAGAACTATTCAATTTTATGTTACAGGTAAAGCTTCTAGATGTTACACCATAAAAATCTGGTAATAAAATATGAATAAGAGTTGGAATGATGCATGTGAGCCAGCAGGGGGATCAACAGGTCTCATTCTGTATCCTAATTAGCCAATAGTTGTTCCAGACTTATTTAAATAGACATAGTTAGGTGATCAAATATTGGTCAAACAAAATCATTTTCAACAGGAATGAGAAAAAACAGTCCCAAAGAGAGGGTTACACAGAAAGGAACACTGACATAAATGCGAACAGTTCCACTTTATGAAGTGCAAGAAAAGTTTATCATCTTGATTAGTAAAATCACTTTGCTGCTTGGCTAGTGTGTATGTTCTTTTTCCAGCTGAAGAAGAACTTATGCACTAACTATGGCTGTCTCATGCATATATACTGTAACTAAATTCTTAAACCTTTTTGTATGCTGCAACTGATTCACACTGTGTTGAATTACATGTATTCTCATGAGTTGTTTACTATTTGCCATTTATAATTTATGTGAAAGACTTAACTTCACACTGTAGTGGTGGTCACCAAACGGACCAGAGTTTGGATCACTGATTGAATGTTTTTCAACTGTGCACCATCAACTGTAGTAGATTTTGTTTTGCACATATTTTGCAGACTTTCTAAACTTTGCGGATCTTTTGGTAATACAGATGAAGTCTGTGGAACTCATCCCTCTGCACCTAGAAGGTTACCTCTGGAAGTCATAAGAAAAATAATGTAGATTACCTGAGAGCATCATGGGGGCAGAACCGTAATGTGTGGGTATTTTGTTGCGTGAGGGACTGGGCTCTTTACAAAATAAATGTTTAAATATTAAAGCAGCATCTCAAGAAAAAGGCTAGAAAATTAAAGCTTTGATCGCTGGTTAATGACCCAAGCATACAACCAAGCTAAGTGGTATGGAAAGAGGTATAAGGATAACAAGGTAAAATGTGTTGGGGCGGTCATCACAAAGCCTTGATCTCTGTGCGGTAGGAAGGTGAAAAGACATGAGCTAACAAGCAGGCCTACAAATCTGATTCAGTTCCACCTGTTCTGTCAGGAAGAACGGGTCAAAAGTCCATAAAACTGTGCGGAGAAGCTTATTGGAGTATATCTAAAATGTTTGACCTAAATCATGCATTTTTAATGCAATTCTATCAAGAACTAAGTAAATATGTGTAAACTTCTTACATATATTCTGAAAAAAATTACATCCCTCTGATTATTAGTGTAGAAGATTATTGTTTTCTGCTACAGACTAACTGTTATTGTCCATTTTTCATTGCTGTAGCATCAGAACGTGGAGCCAGTGTTGTTGGCATATGACAGACCTTCCACCAAATTGCTGGCATTCCTGGCTAGGCATTACAATCTGAGGCAGAGCGTTCCTCAGGTGAGACCTGTCACGTCTGTCCTGTGAATATCTCTTTTATGGTCTTCTGTTTTATTAGGCAGAGCAGCAAAAGCGTTGGGAAGGCCTATTGTATCTGAAGGAATTCTTATTATTATTCTTTTTCCGCCCAAAATTGTTCCTAGGTTATTGGAATAGTCATATCTCCCTGATACATCATCAAATCTCATACATCATTGCTCAACACATTGATGTGGCACATTAATGACATCACTGAAGTCCTGCCCATCCATCCGTCCGTCCGTCCATACATCCACCCACCCACACACACACGCACACACACATACCAACCAACCAATCAACCAACCAACCAGTCAACCAACCAGTCAACTAACCAGTCAACCAGTCAGTAGAGTGCCCACATCACTCGCTTATTGGTTGACTTGGGGCAGGACCTTGTCCAAAACCTGGAGAAGCACTCTACCAGTTTCCAGCTTTCCAAGACCATGTTCTGAGATGCAGAAGATACTGGATTTGCATCAAGGCTCCTTTACACTAAGCAGTGTAAAGCTAAGCTCTAGGAGATCACAATCTGATGAAGCCAACAGCAAAAAACAGAGACCCAATCCTGAGACCACCAAACCGAAACCCCTCAGCACCATGGCTGCCCAGACATTCTGTCCATAAAAGTTCTAAACAGACTGATATAATGTGGCAGAACCCCATAAACTAGAAAGCCGATCAAGTAAATAAATCTATTTCTGAAACTTACAGTTAAGTTCAACTAATTTGTTAATCTGATTTAGTTCAGGAGGTGAACATGCTGGAATATCTGTGAGGTGTTTTGTTGTCCGACAGCTGCTGGAAGCCCCAT
>NW_006800040.1:6175-12388 GCF_000485575.1 Poecilia formosa
AAAAAATGTTTTGTCCATATTTGTTAAAGTTGTCACCATGTCGTGCCAGTTTGCTATGAGACAGATAATCTGAAAAAAAAAAAACAATCCCCCCCACCCCGCCCCCGACCCACCGTTGGCAGGCAAAAGAATGCAACGTTCTTACCAAAAGCAACCAGTCAGAACCAGTAGGAGGGTTTTAGTTCTGTTAATCAACCTCGTTCACTCACTTCTAAATATGCTAATGGTGGAGAAACATCTTATTGTGACAGGAAAACTGTTTATCTGCCGTCATTGGTTTGCTATGCTATGCTAACTAAACTGAGCTTTTACAGTTTGAATCTGCATAGCTCTCTGCTATGCTAGTTGCATCATAGCACAGAGCAAGGGGGAGGAAGGATAAGCAGCCACGTGAGATTGTGATTAACAGCGCTAAAACCTGCCTCCTGCCTTTGATCGGTTGTTTCTAGATAGCACTGGGAAAAGGCAGAGGAAATAATTTTTTCACAATTTATCTCTCATGCCATACTGTCACAACACAATGACAGTTTTAACAAATATGTACAAAAGTATTTTTTTTTATAAAAGTTACATGCTGCAGCTTTAATTTCACTTAGGAGAGGACGGGTCAGGAGGGATGTGGTAACATATAACTGTAATTTAACTGGCTGTGTGAACTGGCCAGACAGGAGACAGTTTTTTCTCATTTTATAAAGATTGTTTGAATTTCTGTCAGCAACAAATATATTGTTTTTGCTGGGTAATTGTAAAAAGAGCAAAGACACAGAGAAATCCCTATAGATTCCCTGAAATGATGCAGACTAAGTTGTCATTGAACACAGTTTTGCTCACCTTTTTCACTGGGATGGGGGTAAGGGGTTTATGTTGGTATCAGGGATTAGAGCAGCTGCTGACTGACTAACCTGTTGTCAGTGTGGTAAAAGGTACAGGGACAAGTTAAGTATATGAATATCTTGGTATTTCTTTTCCTTAATTCATTAAATGCTATGGAGGCAAACAGTAGTCTGTAGCTAAGCTAACTCTGCTGAATGGTTGATAATCTCACACAGTATACGCACCTCTTGGAGAAAAATTGTGTTACAAATAGACACTCTTGTCTTTTTCTTTCTCTTATATCTCTATTTTTTTGAAAACTTGACATTATTATTTTTCTAGGCAGCATAGTAGCTGCCACAGTCATTCTTGTCTTCTACTGACTACTGTGGTCAAGGGCCCTTGGAATTGTCATCACTTTTCCCCCCTATACTGTGCCCCTGCTCAGGGGGCACAGTAGAGTATATTAAATTGTTTGATGTGACTTTTTTTATCACTATGTGCAGGTCAATAACTTTGTTGCCTTTGAGGACTTCTTCCACAAAAGAGCAGGTAATTTTTAACCATTTTATTTTTTTATGGCTGTTGTAACATTTCACTCATGAACAGAGCATGAAGGTCACCTTCTAAATGTGACAAACCCATTTGCTTTCAATTTTTCCTCTGTCTGTATATCTTTATTTCAATGTACTCTATTATTCTACTCTATTATTATTTTTATTATTATTATTATTATTATTATTATTATTATTATTATTTAAATTTACCTTTGTTCACCACGATTAGAATAAACTTTTTTTTCCCTTTTCCATTCCGCTAATGTAAGACAGTCTTTATTTGATGACAACTCAAAAGAAATTTTTGCTTTAATTTCAGTTCCAAATAAAATTTAACCTAAAAAATTTACCTAATTTCTAGGTACAATTTTGTTTTTCCTTACAGATTAGAGGATATGCAGCTTTTTAGGAGGAGCTTATTCATTTTTTCATGTTCCTCAGCATCATCATGTTGTTCCCTTTCTTCCCTTATAATTGGCTACAATTTTTTTTTTATTTGCACTTTGTATCAAGAACAGAAAAATAACTTGAATAGAATAAGTATAATACACACTTTCCCAGAATATCTTTTTTCATGTAACATCTGCATTGTACATCTCAGAAGCTTCTTCTACTGCTGGTGTTTGACTTAAGTATGAATATGTCAATGGCACTTAATGAAATTGGACAGATGGAACAACTTTTTCAATAGTAGTAGTAATAATAATAAACATGTTACTTACAATGCACTTCACATGTTAATGTCAAAGTGCTACAAAAACAATCTGGTTTTTAACTGGTCACTTTATGCATTTTAATCTTTTTGCCTTGCTGGTAAGTATTAAAATTAATTTATGAAAATAAAGAAGACATTGAATTCCATCCAGAGCTGAGCATACATTTTGTTTTTTACAGTGTCCCAGTTGAGAAGAGTAAAAAAGTCTGATGGAGATATTAAGCCTTATTCTTTAATGGAAAGAGAAGGTAAACCATCATGTTAGTTATCTATAAGTTTTGGCTGAAAAACTCAGTTTATCATTGCAGATCACTTGAATACTGCAGGCCCACTTCATTCCAGTTCCTCACTGCTATTGAATCATTCATGTGTAAAGCTGTGGATTACAAATATAACATAAAATATTTATGTTGCTTAATACTTTTTTTCACTGAAGGGGTCCCTCTAAAAGAAAAAAAAAACATTTATATTTGAGAGTACTACTTTGTGCAGTTAAAACAAGTTTGCATTGTTCAGTGGAACATTGATGGTGTATTGTGACTTTATAACACCTGATAGAGTAAGTTATAAAATCAAATTGATATCAGCCACATTGGAAACAGCATGTTAGGCTTTTTAAAACTTGGTGATGATCCAGTAAACTTCAGTCGGTGCTCCCCTCCTATTCTCATGCTGATATGCGATGTGTTGCTGAATTTGGCCTGTGAAACCCTGTGAAAGCAACAACAATGTTTGTTTTTTACACACAGCTTTTTCTATTTATAATTTTTCATGGACAACAACTGCAGAAATCCTTCTTTGGCTTTTAACTTGAGTTTAGATTATTAATTTGCCATGAAACTTAAATAGGTATTATTTCACTGTTTTTCCAAGTTCTCCATAATCAGATATATATATTTTTTTGCTTAAAATTAAAATTTTGTTTGTTTGTTTTTTTCTAGCGGTACGCCAAGAGCAGAGGACACTTCCTTGGCCATTTGCTGCTCCTCTGTCCCCTCACCGCTCAGTATCTTCACAGTGCTCCCAGTCTCCCAGTGCAGGCTCTTCTCCCAGGAGGGTGCTTCCATGTGTCACACATCCAGCGTTTGCTGGAGACAGCAGGGAGCAGAGCCCACATTCACCTCTGATGGACTGCTGCAGGACAAGACGTAGCAAGTAAGAGCTGAATGCACTCTGTTCTACATTATCTGTAAAGTAATGTGCCATTACTTTATTACTATGGCTCAAAATACGATGAAGCTGCTTTGGTACTACATTGTTTCAGAAAGCAGATGGATGGATTAATAAGACAGTGATCATAAACGTGTTTTTATTAAAGGTTGTTGCTGCAATGATTGCAATAAAATTACGTTTTTATGTGGGCATAGCTTTCATAATCTGCATACATACTGTAAAGACAACATTTGGACGGCTGTTGCAGTCACATTTGAATGTGCGACTAGAAAAAAGTTAGGAGTAAGAAGCAGCCAATACAGATTCTTTGACTCAGATTCTTTTTGTAAGGAGAAATATTGATAACTTTTCCATTCAGTTTAAAAACTATAGGCAAACTATAGACAGAGGCGGTCCTAGCCTGTTTGGTGACCCTCCAAACAGGCTCCCCTGTTACACAAAGTTATTGAGCAGGGGCACTACAGATCCTCCAGATGGAAGTTTTTTGTTTTTTGTTAATTTTGAAAAAAATAGCGAGGGAGAGGTAAGTTATCTGATTTTGACAACCTTAACATGTAGATGTGATGTGAAATTCTGTGTTTCGGTTCAGTTGCAACTAATCAACCAACATGGTGTTAGATAAGCTTATCGTAGCGGTAGCTAATCTACCATAGTGATCACTTATTATTAATTGCAAAATAAACATCAAGTCTAAAAACGTAATACTGCAACGGACTGAATGTTCTGTTCTTTGTGTGGAAAATGTTTTGAGTTTTTTTTGTGGCGTTGTCAGTTGTCAGTGAATAATTTGCACTTTTTGTGTGTTGAGAATCTCACAGACTGAGCAGTCTTGATTAAATTTTACTGATTGAGTTAATAAACTGAACTTGGAAACTTAAAACAATAAAATGAACTTGTTTCAGCTGTTTGGATAATTGGGTCATAGAATGGTGGAGCCAGTGATTAGTACATTTAAATTATTAAATATTGTCAGATTCGCAGTAGTGTTTAAATTGAGTGTGGCATGAAAACATTTATTATCCCAAGGGGAGCCATGATAGGAAATAACTGCAAAGCCATGACTGTAACAGAATGACAAACATTTTTTTCTTGCTGCTCTAGAAAAGAAATTGAATTCTTGCTGAGTATGCAGAGGCTTTACGAGGTTGGGAACATTACTGGTGGATGTATTTGTTTTTGGGTCACACATTATGGATAGGAGGCCACTGACTCAATTCTCTAACAGAGACTCATGTCATGCTCCATCGCATGTAGAGCGAAGAGTCATTGGTGGAAAACATGCACCAATCGAACTAATCCAAACAGAGATTCCTTCTTCATAATAAACAAGGCTTTATATGTTAAATACATAGATAAACAGAACTGGATTTGTCAGTTTTGTGTTTTTGATGATTAGGATTTATAATGTGATGTTATGGGCACCTGGACACGCAGCAATGACTGCGTGTAAAAAGCTTCTTGGTTTGGATTTGAAGATGGATACAATTCCTCCCATTAATCTGTTTTTCCGCTAGTTCACTATGCAGATCTGCGTTGAGACTGGTGACATGATCACCTTGTTTGTCATATTTGATAACTGATTAGTAATAGTGTATCTCTTTCTCTCTTTTGTCTTCTATCATTTTTTTGTTCACCCATTCTACATAATTTGTTCTTTTTAACACCGTTTCCATGTCTTTCTGGTAATTCATCTACAGTTCCCTCAGTAGATCTCAGCTGGGTTTTAATTAACCACCCTGGAACTGATGTTTGTTTCAAACAACGGCTCCACTGTCTTAGCTTGATATTGATGCTGTTTTTTTCCTGATTAGGAATAGAAAAGCTGCTGGTTTTAGAATAAGGATTTGACTCACACCTGAATAGAATGACAAATTCCCATATTGATTTCAGTTCTAAGTTTATCACGGTGAACCAATGATGCTTGTCTTTTTTTAATCCATTAAATTCTGAGATTGGATTTTGGTTTTAACTCAAATGCACATGAACTTGTATCAATGAAATAAAATCATTTTTTTCCAGATTGCTTCTTTTTTTATCCTTAAAAGTTGGTGTCTGCTTGTTGAGGATTAATTCTCTGAGGTAACAAGTTCAGGAAGGAAAGCCTGATTCATCCCTTATCTGTTGTCCCAAAGAAATCTGCTCTCTCTGCAGCAAGACAAAACTAGACCCTGAGGTTTTAAATCTAGGCTCCCTATTTCCCTCCATTACTTCTCCTTTACACCACAAACAGTAAGGGCATCCCTGGCTTAGTACAATCCATATATGGAGCAAGCTTGACATGGTGCCAATCATACAGACATAGTTGTTGGTTAGAACCTTGCTTTTTGTGGCAATACATACAAAATTAATAATTTTGTATGAGACACAGTATAAACCCTCTCCAGGTTTAATTATGAACATCACAACCAAACTCTAGTAACTACCTCAGGAACTCTGAAATGACCAAGATGTGGTTCAGTGTTCCATACTTGTATACAAGCCACATATCTTGTGTAAAGTATGGGGAGACTTCTTTTTACCACCCCATAGAAATCATTCGCAGGACTACAGAAAAGTGTGATCACAGTTGGAAATCACTTTTTAATGATCATTTTAAAAGACCGCTAACCCTGTCACTGCCATGCAACTTTGAAGGAGTGTGTCATCAGAGACCATCCAAAAAAAAAATCTTTTAAATAATAAAAAAAAAAATTCCCTTCTCACCCTCCGCGGGTGGTTTCTCTCTCTCATCCTCTGAGCTCGGTTCCTCTACCAGAGGCCTGGGAGATTGAGGGTTCTCCTCCAGTATCTTGGCTGTGCCTAGAACTGCACGTTTCTGGACTGAGATGTCTGATGTTGTTCCTGGGATCTGTTTGAGCCACTGCTCCAGTTTGGGGGTGACTGCCCCGAGGGCCCCGATGACCACAGGCACCACTGTGGTCTTCACCTTCCAGGTCTTTTCCCTGGTATTTCTCC
>NW_006800040.1:13188-38866 GCF_000485575.1 Poecilia formosa
GGAGCCCTCCATTCATGGTTAGTAGTTTCTGAGTCTTAGCATCCATGGTCTTTATCTCCTCCTTTGGCCAGCTAATTATTCCTGCAGGGTATCTGATTACTGTTAAGGCATAGCTGTTTATCGCACAGACCTTGTTCATGCCATTGAGCTGGTTCTCAGGACTTGCCTTATTCGTTGGAGATATTTGGCTGTGTCTCCTTTCCGTGTGACCTCATTGTCATTGAGGTTGCCATTTGCTTGTGGTATTCTCAGGTAGTCCTCAGTGTCTGATATATATATATATATATATATATTATATATATATATAAAATTGCCTGAGCTTATGTTTAAACCATTGTTTTTTCCAGTTTTATACATTTGAGTTATTTTTTTATTCTTATTTGTTATTTATTTTTGCTTGGCTTCCCCCCATCCCTTAGTACCCTTGCTTTTCCTGGTTTTTTGTCACCATTCTGTTTGTATCATTGGTTTCTGTGCACTTTTTTCTCCAGTAGCGAAAAGGGTTTAGTTGCCAGATCCAGCCTGTACAGTCGACACATGGACATCAGACATGCTGGACTGTTGGACAGAAGGTCAGGTAAGATTTGATTAGCCATTTGAAAAGTTGAGTTTAAACAATTTTACTTACAGGAGATTTTTAGTAATTAAATCCAGGTTTTCAGGTTCACATTACCATAGCCATTGAGTTATTGTATCCAAACTATTCATGAGTGAGTAGATTAGGATTTCTTTCAACTTTATGCAGAAAAGACAGACGTCATTGTCTTTGGTCCAGAATCAGTTATAATCTTTTCTGGATGAGATGAAAAGCTACACAGCCTGTAAAGACCTGTGTGTCCTCAGAGACTCGCATCAGAATTTGTATGTTTGAGAAAGAAATTTAGTAGAATAGCATCCCTTTGCTGCACCATCCGGCAATTTTCCCTCACCTAAATCTCATTGGGAATGTTTTAGGACTTGAGGTTTCCAAAAACTGATCTTAGATAGAAGTACTTTATTCATCCCAACCGGGAAATTACTTCTGGAAATACTAGCATCAAGCGCTCCTCAGCAAATTTGTGAGGCGAACAAAAATAACTCAGTCTCTTTTCCTATTTTTTGTTTTGGGAATTTTTGGTTAACCTTTTGAATACTTGAACCCTGATTGAGTTTAAATGTTTCAGTAACTGATTATGTGTCTAAAAACGTAAAACATAAGTTACACTTCCAACAATTCAGTAACATGAAATGTAAATACTTGTAACATTTTTTGTGGCTTTTAGATTTTGAGGCTGGAAGGTGTGAAGTGTTTTTGTAACTAATATTTATTGAGTTAATTTATTTTCATCATAGCAACTTTGCACCTTAGAGTCACTCTTAGTGACTCCCTGTTTGGAAAAAAAAACAAAACTATATGTACAATGTATAATGGTCCTACTGGTGGTTTTGTATGGGGGACCAATTCTGACATAGTTAGAACTATGTCAGAATTGATCATATTTTTGGTCAGATTGAATTGGTCATTTGGGCATGTCTGAGTTTTCAATTTGAAAACTCAGATATGCCACACTTTTTTCCTTCCACTCAACTTTCCAGATCCTTTTATCATCTTTTGTGGCTTACTTTCAATGAAAACAGTCAGTGCATTTCTGCTGGTAGTCTTCTGAGTGATTGTATTTGCCATAACATCAAATCAGAAAATACTGCAAACGACTAAAACATTTTTTTCATTTTCTCCCAATATAAATACGTATATATTGTTTTTCCTTTTTCTTACACACGTGTTTTTGTCAAGAAATGTGTATGTCTTTTTTCGCGTTGTCCTTATACAGCGCAAAAGCATTTGTTTTTTTTACATTGCCTCGTCTTCTTATTTTGCTTTTTCTTATGCATTTCTGGCTCATTATGCAAATGATCAGGGCGGGGTCTTATAGCTTCAACTTCTGCGGCCGCTTCATCTAAACTATGAAAAACCTAACAGTCAACATTTGAGTCCATGAAACCGAAACACGCATTCTATCTGAGCATCCACACGAAAAATAATTAAGTCAGGAGTTATAGTATTATTTTCTAATAAAGTTACTAAGCTTCAGCTCACTGAAACTGCTGGCCATCTTTGTTGATGCTAAGTATAGTTTAATGCTAACCAACCAATAGGCACCGCCCTGCTCATTTGCATGAAGAGGCAGAAATGCAGAAGGAAAAGTTAAAAAAAAGAGATGAGGCAATGTAAAAAAAACAAACCCTTGTATAAACTTATATAAGTTGTCAGAACTGGTCTTCCAGAGTTTTCAGCCTCCTGATGTGTAAATACCCACTGCCTCCAGGTCGGACACCAATGGGAGATGAGACATATGCACTGGGCTGGAAAAATGGACACAGGTTGGCAAGTATTCACACACCACTGAGTGGACATTTACTGCACTTTACAGCTCTGCCTGTTGGTTTGGGCTTTGTGATACAAAGACAGTAAATTTGAGTGACTAAACCCGTGTGCAGAGAAAGTGTATGTGGCAAAAATATGTCAACAGAAAAAGACTGCAGTTTGTGTGTGGAATAAGTTTGGACACTTATAGCTAAAGTTAGGTATAAGGATGTACAGCAGGGGTGTCCAACGTTGGTCCTCAAGGGCCGGCATCCTGCGTGTTTTAGTTCTCTCCCTGGTTTAACGCACCTGGATCAAATGATGGCTCGTTAGAAGCCTAAGAAGAATTTTGACTTGCTGAGAAAGTTATTACCACTAAGGAGAGAACTAAAACATGTAGGATGCTGGCCCTCCAGGACCGACTTTGGGTGTGACCAATATGGCCCCACGCTTTGTTCTTATACAAGGGGGAGCAAACAACTCAAAAAGCCCAACCAACGGAACAATCAAATTTAGAATATTTTATTACAAAAAGGGTCACTTTCTAATAGCAACAAATAAAAGCAGTCCTTGTCTTCTTTACAAAATCCAAAGTCCAATAATTGTCCTTAAAGGAAGTCACCAATCCCAGGTCGCCAGTTGGGCTCCACTCATCAAGCTGCTCCAGGTGACGGCAATCTGCCTATAAGGCGCTCACTTGCAGATCCTCAGCTGACTCTGCGACGTTCCGGCACCATTCCGCTCTCCGGCATGCCACGCCCCTCTTCGGACTGACCCAGAGGCGCGGGCAGGTTCCCCTCTGCCCCGATCCTCTCCACTGAGCCATTGGCCCACCTCTCGGCGCCTCGCGCCTGGCGTGCAAATTCCTTCCGCCCCTCGCTCGACGGCGCATCCGTCTGGCAATCCCAGGATCGGTCTACACGCACCTCCCCTTCTTCCAGGTTCCTTTTATTCTGACTTCAATCAGCTTCTTCTGACACCTGAGCACACTGATTACAGAACGCAATCAGTGGGCTCCGCCTCCTAAACGCACTAGGCTTTCAGCCTAGTGCGTTTGGGTTGTCAAAGGGGAAAACAAGAAACAAAACAATCCGAACATGCAAAACACAACAAAAATAAAATTAAACAATCATATTTTCCACTGTGCAACATCGGCACCCCTGATGTACAGTGTTAAACTGTGGTTTAGACCCCTCCCTATAATTTGCAGACAGTGATAAATCCAGGTCTTGTACTAAGCTTGGGCTCCTATCACCTTGCTGGTGACATTGGCTACTGCAAACAGATCTGCATCTGTGGAGCTCCATTCATAACAAAACATAAACAAGCTAAGGCTACAGCTCAAGCTCCTGAAGGAATGTTTGTGTCTTGCTCTTGGCATGTCTCTGCCTGCCTTCAAGGCCAGACACGCCTTGGCCAGAACACACCCTGGCCAAGGCCAGAACACACCCTTCAGCTGGCTGAGAGCTTAAAGGAGCATTCCTCATATCTCCCATCATTTCAATAAGGTTATTAAATACAGAATTTGTAAAAGTGATTTTATTTATGCTGCGGCAGTTATCTAATTGAAGTTGTCAGATGGCACATGGAAATATTTAAACAGCTTGCTTGTTTTCCCTCTACCCTAATGACCCCAGTACTGTCTCTGTGTTGAGCAGAGCAACGCCTGGCCTGGCAGCACCGCCTGGACCTCAGAGTGATGATGTTTACAGCCTGACTACCACAGATGGCACAAAGAAGCACCTGGATTCAGCCACTGAGGCCCATGCAACTTCAGAGGAGACCAAAGTGTTGGACAATAAACAGAGCTCATCTGAAGGCAACTGCAAACCTCTGGAGAAAGATAATACCTTTCTGCCCATGACCAGTCAGACAGACTGGTCATGGGCAGTGGGAGGAAACTACTCCACTGCGCAATGGGTCAAGCAGAATCAGGTTTACAGAAGCACCCGCCCTTGGTGATCAGGAGCATCTAACATGGATGACCAAGATAAACACAGTAGCCACACATGGATTAGCCGGACTGCGGTATTAAATCAAGCAGAATGTTCCAAACCAATGTTTCTGAGTTGGTTGTTGACTGTGGAGTGCAGTTCTGAATCTGTGATAACTGAACAGCCACACTTCCATCATACTGTACTGTAACAGTTTTACTTTACATTCAATTTCAGTGAAGCCAAAATACTTGAGTCATTTGTTGTTATTGGAACGCCACAGTTTCCAATAACCTGACATCGAGGGGAAAATTTCACTAAATCCACTGGTCAGTCTGGTGTCACGTTAGGACTCCATGGTAGCACACTTAGTAGCCCTGTTGTTTAGCAGCAAGAAAGTCCTGAGTTCAAATCCCTGCGGTTCTTTCTGCATGGAGTTTACATGTTCTCCTCTTACATGTGTGGGTTCTCTCCAGGTACCCCAGCTTCCTCCCACAGTTCACAAACAGGACCAGAATGCTGGAATAGAAAACTCTTTATTGAATCATGTGTACCAGCAGCAAGCTAAAGGTAAACAGAAGTGTGCCAATTCAAACTAAGGCCAGAAAGTATTATAATTTTTTCTTATTAATTTATGAATTACACTAACTGCTGCTTCTAAATTCTCCTTAATTGTGAATTTGTGCGTGTATGATTATATGCCTTTGATGTGGTCAGAGTAGGACCAGTCTGTCAGACTGCCCAGGGCAGCTGTGGCTACTATGTAGCTAACCACCATCAGTGTGTGAATGTGTGTATTAATTGGTGAATGACTGACTCCAGTGTGAAGTCCTTTGTAATTATCAGACTTTACCATTTGCCTCGCCTCATGCCCATTGACCCATATGCGTAAATCCCGGGAGAATCGGGGGATTCCCCCAATCTTGGAAAAGTCTAGAACTGTCCCCCCCCAAAAAAAATCATTGAAGAAAATAAAATATTTTTCTATATAAACCCTGGTGCTTTAAATGTTACGTTTAATTATATCTCCCAGATATTCAATTCTATCTACCTGTTGGGCATGGCAAAACTAAAAAAGGCTTTAAAATAAAGCATAAGTTATATGAAGTTATAATTTAAATAGCCCGTAACTTGTATTGGGAGCCATTTCAATAAATCAATGTTTCTGAGGAATTTTAATAGTTACTCATTGAAGCTTTTTTATTTAGAACCTTAAAATTTTGTAAAGGTGTAGCAGAGATGAGATCAGTGAGATTGAAGAAAACTCGTATAGAAGCAACATTTGAGTTTTAGTTTTATTTCTCAATAGGTTGCTTACTGAGAAAAATACGTGTTTGATGTGCATTACTAGTCATTTTTGGTCCTGCAGCTTGAATGTGGTTTAAAAACTCTGTAAACCACATTTTACGTTACATTTCACTGTAACTTTGCGACCCCCCACCCCAAAAGTGGTCTTAAGAAATTTTCCTGTTTATGGTCCTCCCCAATAATGAGATGGGATCTACGCCTTTGCCATGACCTCTGGATGGTACCTCATCAGCGACTGTTAAACAGCTTTCTCCAATGCTCCTGACTCAGTGAGTCAGGTATTGTTGGTAAGTCTTTATTGGGCTTATTAGTGTGGACTGCAGTAAGATTAAGTTTACATTATTAATACAAAACCACAATATTTGCATTGTTAGGTTTATTTATTCAGTTGGTGGATTATTTGTAAATAACTGACAAAAAGTTGTCATGTTGATACAAGTGGTAACCATGGACCCTCTTACTATCTTAACAAAATCTGCTGAAAGATAAAAATAAACCCTTTTAACTGCACTGTTCCAGTAAAGAGTGAGGAAGAGTCTGATGATGATAGTGAACCAAGCCAAACCTGTATCTATCGGCAACACGTCATCATGACAACCATCCTTTGTGTTCTGGGTGAACTCACCCTGTAACTTGACTTTGAGTATGAGGAACTGCTGCTTATCTTCTGTCAACATCTGGGTGTTTATACTTGCAGCACTTTGCTGATGCATTTCTTTATGTTGACTCATTCTGCTGGGGTTGTTCAACTTCTGACCTGTCCAAACAAATTCTTAAAAGCCACTACGATGCACATTAGCATCCGTCGTTCAACTGTATTGTCTGCCTGATATGAACAGAAACGTCAATAAAACACTGACACTGTTTTCCTCCAGGGGTTTAAAGGAGATGAAGCGTGTAACACTGAGATACAGAGTAATGCTTATAGATGGGAACAGAAACTACATGAAGAAAACGATGTAAATCTAAAAATCTAAACATTAGCTGAGATCAGAGACTGATATGAAAATTAAAAGTGCATGCCACACCAACAGGACTGAATTACTTTTTCAGAAATTAATGAGCTTCTTCAGCAACTTCTTGCTTATTACCTTTTAGGGTTATGTGTTTTTCTTTTAGACTGAGCTAATTTGAAGTCTGAGTGGAAACATTCAGGTTTCTCAAGTTTCCTATTTGAGCAGCGCTGACAGAACTTTAACCTTTTCAACAGTTCATTCCTGCTTGGCTTGTTTTTTTCTTTCCAGTAAGCAGAGAACAAAACCCAGGCAGTGCTCAATGATCCATGGAGCTGTTCATAGAAGACATAATGTTTAGAAACAACTGCAGAACATTCAGTTCATGTTCAACTGATGGCAGGAAAATAACCTGGTGAATATTTATTCCAAAATCCTTGAAAAATTAGCAATTTGGTTCTTCAGTCAAGAAACTGCAGTAAGATTAAGTGTATGTGCATATACTAGAACATACTTTAAAGTATTTATACATTTTGACTAAAATGTCTGTTTTTACAATCTAACCACTTTTGCACCGATACATTAACACTGCTCATTCATTTTGTTTAAGCACATAACACTCACAAATGACACACAGCCTTGATTCAACTCAAGATGACCTACAAATTTATACAGTCAGCCAGTGACAGCTGTGTTTAGTCTTTTTGACCTGTGCCTATCTTTTCATGGGATATCATTATATGCAGGTTATTTATGAGGCCAAAATGGGATCAAATTAAAATTGAAAAGCTAAAAGACTAAAAATGTTAACTTTTAGTTTTGTTTCTTTGCTAATGCATTAATTGTAAGGTAATTTATAAAACAACTGCATGATCTCTGCATGTTGCCTCATGGCTTAGATCACAAAAGTCTCAGTCATAAACCAAACCTCTCACACCCACTAAAAACATTTAGTTTTATTGAAGGATCATTCAGTTTTAATGGAAGTCCAGTACATACATCTGTGATGGTGACAACAGTGGTTAGTCAACATGGACAGTTACAATTATAGTATATTACAGTTATCTGAGGACTTGATAAAGGTGAGGCTCTGCTTTAGCTGTGTTGTTGAATGGATCCTTGCTATTTTCTTAGAGTTGGGCAAACCAGGTTTTGCTAATAATTCCTTATTGATCCATCTCAGGCTCAGACAAAAAAGGGATTCCTCCCCCCACCCCCGCCCAGAGTGCAAAATATTTAGTGTCCGATACTCAGAAGCAGTGGAGATCACAGAGACTCTCAGATCGTCAGGTTTGTGAGGCTTCTATTCAGCATTCTTTAGCAGAGATTGGTAGATGTTTGACTCCAGGAAACGTGGGTAACAATCTGTGTCCAGCAAAGAGTAGACGCGTTTCTGTGCTGGGAGCAGAGAGCTGCGAGAAGGAGCCTGCAGCAGCTGGAGAGTCAAATCTCGAGTTTTACTATCCAGGTTTACCTGCAAGAGAACAAACAGTAAATTCATCATCCTTGGTTTAAATGGCAGCTTCACCTGCTAACAAATTCCTTCATTGGTTTAGAAGAACAACTGAGTCCATAAGAAAACATATTCTTAAATTCCATTCTTTGGCCATAAAGAAGTTTTACATTGTTGTAACAGCTGCAGCTTCCTGTGAAGGCAGTGTGAAGGCAGTGTGGTACCTCTCGGGGGGAGCCAGGTTGGATGTAGGTGGCACAGATGCGTTTAGCTCTTCTCTGCAGACTGAAGTTGTTGGATGAATGTCTGTATTGTTCACAGGCCAGGTAGAACTGAAGATTCTCCTCACTGAATTCAGAACGCAGGAATGCTCCAAACACTGCAACACCAACTAGCACCGGAGAAGAAACATAAGTGGGCCTCAGCTCATGTAACCTCCAGTAGAAAAATCTTCTAGAGATAAACCAAGTCAACTGAAGAAAACCCAGACTTTCTGTGAAGAGAGATCTTAATTGAGCAGGATAATGCAGGAGAAGATGATGGGCGGACTACAACTATGCTGACATGGTGTTGGGCTTATAAAATGTAAAAAACAAAAAAAACACAAAAAAAAAACAGATGTTTATGATTGTAATGTAGCAAAATGTGAGAAAGATCAAAGGGAATAGGGCGTAGACTGGCCAAAGTGGCTGAAGAGGGCCAGTAGGCTGAACTTTTTAGCATAGTAACTAATTTACATACTTGTAATAGAACAAAATGATTTTTTTATAAATCAAGGTTGACCTAAACCTAAAGTTTAACTGCAACTCAAAGCATTAACTCAGACAAATCTGCTCTGATTCACTGACCTGCTTTCATCCAAGCACAACAGATATTGCTTTAAAAGATTTTTCCCACACATATGGGTAATACTAAAACATGAAAAATCAAGTTATAGAATATTCCTTTATTTACAAAAGAAAAGCATAGATAACAGCAAAGTAAGATTGGGATGTTTTCCCCTTTAATCACAATGATCAGAAGGTTTTCCACAGAGGTGACACAGAAGTCACAGAGGTCAGGAAAAATGCAAAAAATTCTGTTTTAAGCAATAAATTTAACCAAACCTGTGTTTTGATTTAAATGACGATGCTAATGTTTAAAAAAGTACAAAACAAGCCCAGGTTGGTAAATGTTTGCAAACAAAATGAAGATAACACATATGTTCAATGAAAATGAAGATGTGACAGTCGTGGTGACAGTTTTACGGAGCCATGCAGCTCTTAATTTAAGGCAGTGGTTCCCAAACTTTTTCTCCTGCCCCTCCCCCCCCAGTGGTTTCCAAACATTTTCTGGGCCCCCCTATGGATTACAAATAGCTGTCTGGTTGAATGATGTGTGTGAGGGGGCGGTGGGGTTCTTTGAGACTCCCTATCAAAGAACAGTGGAGGAGGAGGGAGAATCAACTTTTTTGGGGGGCAAAATTAATGTACATAGCTGGACATAGACAACAACATCAGTAGCTGTATTGATATTAGCTAGTCATCTTTTAGCTAACTTTACCTGCATCCAACAGCTTTATTCAACAGTCGGTTAGTTTGGGGGAAAAAACTGAAAAGTTATTTGCGTTTTGCTGGTTTGCTGCCGTGATTCTAACACACCTGCGTAGCTCTGCACACCTGCAGCAGGTCTCCTTCACTGCTGCACAGGTTTAAAGGCGGCTCGGAAAAACAGGTTACGACATGTTAACAACAGATTAAACAGTTTTAACTGCTGATAAAAGTGACAGAGGACACAGATATGGGAAAGGCGGAAGACCCTACTGTATCAAATTGACAGAGGAATAACAGAGTTTGCCATTCTAAGGTAAAAACCGAGCGCATACAGCGTTCATGGTTTTTTGTTTTTTATCCAGACAGCTTCCCGCGCACCCCCTGCAATAGCATGGTGGCCCCCCTAGGGGGCGCGCCCCACAGTTTGGAACCTCTGTTTTAAGGGAAGCTCGAGCAGCTAACAGCAACAACTTTGTTATCATTCAAAAGATTTCACAGGTTTTCAGAATTAAACTAGTTTTGCAAGTCTGCCTAGATCCTCATCGCCTGCTAGAGCCAGTAATATGTTTGGAACTTACTTTGACTAGACAGTAGGGTGTTCAAAGACTCGGTCCAACTTTTCAGCATATTGTGACTGACATCCCCCTTGCTCTGATGGCCCACCTGACTCCACTGGCGCATGAAATGCATACGAGACCTCCTCTCTGTCGCACTGTGAGCCGGAGTAAGCAAGGGATTCAGACAGAGAAGCATAGATCAAGCAAAATACAAGTAGCAATATGAGAAATTGCTTCACAATAAAAATGACATTCAGATTACAGGCAATGTTAATTATCAGCAGGCAAGAAGAAAAATGAAGCAAGATTCTCACCTGTTTTTCTCTTCTGCATTATACAAGTTTGAGTTTGATGAATGTGGACTCTGAAACAAAACCCATACAATTATTTGAAAATCTTTTGCCACTTCCAAAATAAACTTTTACAAATTTTCACAGTGAATTTGTTTGTGTAGTTTTTACATATGCAACAAAAATAGACAATAATATAGAAATAGCCTTTGCTTTTCTACAAAGGGGAAATACAACTGGAACAGCAACAATTGATATAAAGGTTCACACAAAAAATTCTTAAAGTATATAAAATATTGAAAGAAAACATGATTAACAAAAACATCAATAATAGTAATAAAAATAATATACTTTACAAGACAACAACAAAAGAAGTGCAGTTATTAGAAATAAAAACTCGCAACTGAGTCGGATCACTTTTCCAATAATGTACCTAATGTGTGTTGAAAATTGAAAAAGACAAACTATTTACAACACAGTTTTTCACAAAAACAGATGTGCAATAACAGTAGAGTAAGAACAGAGTAGATGATTGTGCAAATGCCAGCATGTATGCAGACACATTGATTTTTCTCACTTAAGGGGTTTGAATCAGTCCACTGATCAAGATTAATTCAGTTCATGACTCAGTGAGTATGCAGATTTGTCCATCTGCACTTGTCGGACAGCTAACATACCGATTGATGCAAGAGTGAATATTTTTAAATTGTGTAGCAAATATGGGTATGTGGACACTCAATGTATCATTTTAATGTAACACTTTTAAGGGAATGTGAAAGTCTATATGGTCAATGGTAACATTAAATCTTTGCTCAAAGATGTATTATAGGCCCATCACAATAACAAATTTTGCTAGATGATAAATTGTCCCAGAAGTTATTGCCATAAACGATAATATTGTTTTGAGACCATTTTCAAGCAATATAATGCTATTGCCTTATATTATAATGCCATTTTGGTAATGGCATAATAATCCAAGAAGACTTTCTCAAAGATCAATAAACTTTAAATTCTAATGAACATTTAACACGAACTGGAAGACATTTAAATATCCAAAATAAACCAAACAACAGAAACAACAAATGAATTATGGACACAAGACTGATCTTGTGAAAAAGCCCAGTTGACACCAAAGTACCAGACTGAAGACTTTTGTCATCCAGTTTTTGGTAGAAAGAGAAAAAAGGAGAAAAATAATAAATCAAGCAAATGGAAATTACTAAGCAAATGGAAATTACTAAGCTCATTTTAATTTATCATGTGATTCATTGATTTATTTATTGTGATGGGCCTGTACAATGGCCCATCTCAATAAATAAACTGACTTCAAAATCAATAAACCATCATGAGACCCCCCAGTCTCTGCCTGCCAACCAGCTCACAGAGAGCACAGCTAGGCCACAGTCGGATCATTAACTGGCCAATGATCTGAAATACGTCAGAAAATCTAGAACTGAATGTCTACAAAAGAAAATAATCAAAGTGCATCCCAGTTAAAGTCCAGACCTTAACCAGATAAAGGTAACGAAGGTTGGACTTTCAAAGAACTGAAACACATGCACATGATGAAAAATTAGCCAAAATTCATTCACAAAATAATGAGATTAATAGATCAGATAGGAAACCACTAAAAATAATTCATCACTAATGAACAACAGAGTCTGCTTAGTTCGAATAGAGCAATTATAGTGTTGCTCTTCTGAACACAAAGCTCATAAAATGGAAGCCATGTTTTTATTTCAGTGAGTCCAACACACTGAGCTAATCTGTACGGCTTTGCTGTTGCAGTGTTGTCCAACAGTTTGATACATTTCCAGTTAAAATCATTTATTTTTTAGTTTTAGTAAAAAAATGTAATCTGAATTTTTCACGTTCCGCTGCATTTACATCTTAATGCTGAAAGTCACTTATTTAGCCATCTCTCATGACGTTTGTGGTTTTCTTACCGTTTCTTTTAGAGGAAACATCTGTGATAATTAGTTTTTCCTCTCCACTGTTCTGTGTGCTTGGTTAAAACTACAATTTTGATTACCCCTTGTTTGGTAAATGGCCTGTACATGTATAGCATTTTAACTAGTCTGAATGGTTAATGGACTGAACTTAGATAGTGCTTTCCTAGTAAGTCTGACCAGTCAAGGCTCTTTACACTCGAGCTACCCATTCACATTCACAAACACACACATTTACACACCGATATGATCGCTAAGCAATTTGGAGTTACTTGCCTTGACATGTGACAGGAAGAACCTATAACCCTCTGATTAGAAGATGACCACAGTACCCACTGAGCTACAGTGGAAGTCACAGCACATTCATCATGCACTCGCTGATACATCATCATTCATATCAGCATTAAGCCTTTTTACGGCCATAGTTAGAGGCTAGTTTTTAAAACTGAGTTCTAGTAAAACCTAAACATAAAACTACAAGGCAGTGCCACTAGTTTGCATCAGAATGAAATGGTAGCTCTTACTAGGCCTGGTACAATAAATAATCAATCAATTAATCGCATAATAAATTAAAACAATCAATCATTTCTACTTTCATGATTTATTGTTTCTCTTTCCTCTCTCTCTCTTTTAACCAGATGATAAGAGTCTTCATTCTGGTGCTTTGGTCTGAACTGGCCTTTTTTCTTGAAGAACAACTTTGTTTATAGAGACTTCATAATTCATTTTATTTGCTGTTTTATTTATTTATTTTGAATATTTAAATGTCTTCCAGTTCCAGTGTTAAATGTTCATTAGAATTTTAATCATTGATCTTTGAGAATGTATTCTTACAATGCCATTACCATTACGTTACTTCAACATGGTCTCAAAACAACAATATTATCGTTTATCGCAATAACTTCTGGGACAGTTTACCCTCCATCAAAATATGTTATCATGACAGGCCTGGCTCTTACAAAGTGATAGGAGGTGTTGGTGAGTGGAAATGTAGTAAACATCTTATACCTTATCAAAGAGACTTTTGAGGTGTAGCTTTGCAGCTGAGAGTCTGGCCCTGTGATGGTGTTTTTCCTGGGACTTTGAGGAGAATTGGTTGGAGGAGACCGATAGAGACGTTTCATGCTGGCCTTCTCTTTCCCCACCATCCATGACGTCCTCTGCCACCGCAGTCAGCTGACTGTCACTGTAAGCCCTGCAGCTTTCATTGATCGCACACACTTTGAGGTGATCCATCTCTTGCTTCCCGAACACACTCAGGTTCTCGACGCTGACGCTCTGCTCTCTGATCAGCTCCTTCCTCCTGCCCTCGCTGGGTGTCTGAGTCGGCTCCTGAATGCTGGGAATCAAGCCAGCTGACCCTGCGTGTAGTTCATCATTTTTCAAATGAGGTCTGCATGTGACTGATGTTCTCTTGCTTCCATATTCTGACGTCTTCTGCGACAGTTTATCCCATTGTAAGGTATCAGGATCCAGAAGGGATCCTTCAGAGCTGAATCTACGCATGTTTCTCTTTATGACAGGAAACCTAAAACCGTCAGACAGAAGTGCTGCAAAAAGGCAAAAGACATAAATGAAACATAAAATGAGACACCTCAGACACCTGCTGATATTGCTGAAAACAAATGATCATTGAAACTTGTCAAAACATATAATTAGTTCATTTAAATTGGTTTTTTAGTGCTCCCCTTTTCTCATGGTAATGAACATACAACATAATATTGAACCATAGTAAAAACTAATTACTGGGCTTAATGGGGTGAAAAAGCAATAGAGCAAAGAGAATTTTCATAAATCCTTTAGAACTACACATACAGAAAAAATAAAATATTGTGAAAGAAATCAATATTTTTAGCACCAGATTTAAAAAAGTCAAATTCATATCACACAGATTCATTTCTATATTTATAGAAATGTGCTTTCTATAAATATATAGCACATTTATAGAAAGTTGAGTGAAAGGGAAATATACAGTAGGAAGAGGCTTACCACAACCTTGAGAGGATTGTCCAGCAAAATACTGAGACTGGATTCAGAGCTTAGAGCCACTATGCACAGACGAGTTCTACACACGAGCCGCTGCATTGATGCAGTAAGTCATGCAAAAGGAGCCCCAACTAAGCAACAAGTCCATAGATATAAATAATGTTTTCAGAAGCATGATATTTATTTTTATAATATTCTATTTTTATTGATCTTATGTAAAATTCAAATTTTATAAGACTTTTGGGTTTTCTTTATCAATAAGCTAAATTACGAAAAACAGAAGCTTGAAATATTTCACTGTGTGGTTTAGAATTATCACACACAATGAAATATTTCAGGCTTATCATATGTTATATAGAAATATAACATGCAAGTTTCACCTTCTGACATCATGACAAAAAAATATTTAATTGTTTTACATAATGTAATTTAGATGTGTCTGTAGAACCAGCCACCAACAGGTGAGGTGTATGTGATTTAATTTCAAAGTAGCAAAGTTGGAATAAATTTCCTGTTATTTAGCTGATAAAACACAGATGTCAAGTGAACCCATGGAAAAGTTAAACATCTTAGAACTTAATGCGTAAGGTCTGAACTGTGAGAAAAAATATACATTTTTATCATTTCCTCTCATGTGTTTCCAGTGAGTGAGCGCAGCAGCAGCATACACCTGGCCTCTGGGTCAACATGCTAGCTACCATAGAAGTTCAGAGGTTCTGGTGCAGAGTCTCAGAGTACTGTTAGTACTTCTAAAACCACATTAACATACAGAGTATTTCTGCACACTGTTTCTCTGTGGCACTTCTTGAAATGTTGCTTTAAGAAATGATCATATTATACTACACTCCTTTTCTAGAAGGTAACTAAGTTAGCTGCAGCTCCTGGTCCGGGAGGCAGACACTGTTTACTTTGTAGAATAGGCTTAAAATTGGGAAAGTCTTCCTCTATAAGGATACAGTTTAACACTGAAAATAAACATCACGTAACCCAGGAGTCTGTCTGTCACCTCTCCTGACTTTATCAAACCTCAAACCCCGTCTTAGCTTTCAAAGGATTATTCAGTCATCTTCACTGAAGTTGCAACCAATTAAACTTCTTTCTTCAGTTAATTTATCCAGGTGCTGCATTGGGATACAGGGCTCGTCTGCATAGTTAATTCATTCACATGTGTGCATTTTTTAAAGGCAAATTATTCTCATTTACTAGCCTATTTTTTCTCCTAATTAATCAAGATGGGATTATTTTTTTATTTTTTTTTATCTTGCAAACCCAGGATATTCAGTAGTTTAGTTGCAGTGGTGTTGCTACCTCTGGTAGTTTCCACTGACTAAATACTGAATATTTATATTTATTTTTATTTTTTGCAATAATGAAAAATTACCGCCTTGCCGCATGAAATCTCGTACAAATGCCGTCTCTTGCCTTGCCGGATGGAAAATGATGCGGAGTCAGGGAATCAGAACATGGCAGCAGCAAATAAACTCTGAGGAGGCTTGAATAGTCTTTATCATCATTAGCTTAAAGGGTTATTGTTTTTACTTTACAAAAACATGTGTGAACCTTCGACCAACGTAGTTATGATGAAGGAAAAACCTTTTGACCCTCAACTTATTAGGTCGCAGCTGATATTTAGAATCTCGTTCACTGTAACCAAAGTTTGCTGCTGTTGACCTAACTTCAGTTAAGCTTCTGATAAAAGGGGGCAGTGAGAGCTCCAGTTAGCTCCACAGTTTTTGACCTTTTCCTGGAACACCTGAACGCGATAAGAAAGCCACTTTCTGAAATAAATCTTAAATTTAGTTAGCAGTCAGCACAGCTCTGGACTTGAACCGTATCTCTCTCTTTTGGGTCAACGCATCACAATCATTCACGAACCTCAGAGTTGATTTACCTTCTTGTGTAGCAGATTAGTAAACTTTCTTTACTGCGAGTTCCATGGACGTAAGGCTGCGAACAGGGACGCGGTTTGAAAATCTCCAAGAAGGAATGAAGTCCTGCTGCTGCCTCCTCCTCTTCCTTCAGAAACCTTTCCTCTCCACACTGACGGCAGGACAGCAGGTTCTCCAAATGTTCCTTGTGAGACAAATGCTCCTCCTTCCCTCGTCAAGCCTGCTGCCACCACACCTTCACCTCTGTCTCAACTTGTCAGTTGTCTCTCTCACATTCACACACGATTAAAAATATACTGTTAGATAAAGTGTATGCAAGTATCAGTAACTGGCCATGCTGACAGAAACGCACTCGGGCACAATTTAGACTTCTGATGACGTCATTTGGGTTGAGAGGAAAGTGGTTTAAGACAATTGAGACGATGTTCTGTCAGATCAGCATACGCTGTCAGATCATCATACGCTTAACACGAACTGACGGGTATATCTATCAGACAAGTATACGCTGTCATTACCATGTGATTTTATTTAATCAGCAACATAGAATCATGACGTAGATCGTCATACACTTTGCTATCAACAGCTGTATGATATCCTGACTTAGCGCTTAAGTAGGTTAATGAGTTTTACACGGACGTGTGTTAGTTGACTGCAGCTGAAGCTAGACTCTGCTTTACCACGACAATGCATGTATATCTATCTAGTTATCATTGAAAACAATTTAATGACTTATTTCCATCATAACTTGTTGCGTATGCTGAACTGACAGCTCCTCTGACTGTCGGACTTCTTAACGCGCATGCGCAGGCATGCGTACTCACTGCATGTATGATCTGATAGAACAACTACACAGCGGCGCTAAGTGGCTCACACTGTTTTCAACACGTGGGGGCGCTGTTTAGGTCAGTTTGATTCAGAGGCTCCTCAGATTTAATTTAGAGATAATGAATACCTACGATGAACAAATCTAAATAACTGTGGTTTGTTTTTACGTAAAGAGTCAGTGGGTTCTAACAAGCCCCGTAACTGAATATTGATAGAACTAACGGAGGTTTAATAATTCATGTTAAAATAACTGAACTGTTACTTGCTGACTGCATAAACGATACAACTCCTTGAAATCCATGTAAGAGATTATTCTGGTCTTTGTAAAATATTTTGTGAACTTGTCAAACCTGAAATGCATTTTATTTTGTCTTTATGCACCATGTTTACTGTGCTGTTCTGTTTCTCTTGGCCTATGTTACTGTGATCTCAAGAAGTTTTGAATAAAGTCTATTAGAAAATATACCCTCGAAGGTGAAGGCCAGCCAGTTTTCCAGTTCCACTTCCCACTTCTGAAATCACATGGTCCCACCCATCGCTGTTATGTTTCACATTAAGTTCCTTTGCCACAACTTGGCTCTGGGGGGCGCTAGTCCACTTGCATCCCTCTGTGGACTGAAGGATTTGACTGAAGAAGTAAACAGCTTGTAACATCTGCTGGTGTGTATCGACAGGTGCATAATAAATAACCACAGCAATACAGAGTGTTCAGCTTTCTCATATCCATGTTATCCGACTTTGCAGTAAAAAGTGATAGTCATCATTGTCTGAGATCTTAAATTTTATATGAAAAGCTTGGATGTAGCCTTGTAAACTAAAAGCTCACCTGGCTTCTTGTATTCAGAAAACATTGATCTTGTGGTAGAGTAAGTTAACACTTTCTTTACATTCTTGTCTTGTTTATTAATAACAGTCTTTATGTTTACAGTGCCTGAGTATACACACTTTGAAAGGGGAACTTATATTACAGAATCAGGATTTAAACAAAGTAACAAATTGCCCATAGGCAAAACAGGTCTTGCAGATTTACCTTGTTTGATTCATCTAGTGTTTGGGGACACAACTCACAAGTCCAAGTGTGTGGGCTCTCTCAATTGTCCTCAACATTGTAAACATTAGTATGTTTTAATTTTTACAATATTTTTATTTTTATCCATGTAAAAAAAGTACAGTACAGTGTACTGATCATACTCCATCCTTTGGAGTTTTATGCAAAACACAGAAGATGAGTTTTGGGTTAGTTTTCCAGTAAGACAAAACAAAACAAGCCACCAAGGTGGCTTCTTGGTGTGTGTTGGCCAATGCCAACACACACCAAGAAGCACGTTCGTGTCACAGAGCATCAAAGGCAGTCTTCAGTCCTCAAGTCCTGCACAAAATTGGCAGGAGGTGATTACAAAGTTACAGTCAGGAAACCAGTCAAGAGTTTCTATAAGGAGGACCAGGCCAAAATTCACCTGACCAACCACATGAAACGCTTAAAGGTGAATCCCATTTCATCTCTTCCAACCCCTCTTTAGCTCCAAACCCCAAGTTTCTACTGGTGTCCCAGATGCTTTGAAGGAGTAGTGGGAGTGGTTAGAGCCCTGGAAAAGGTGGGCTTCTCAGAGGCAAAACAGGAGCTGTGTTTGCAAAATGCCAGTACTTTCTCAGATAAAATGTTTTAAATGTTATAACCACTGTCACAAATAAGATGTTTCAGTTGATATTATGGCCTATCTCAAATATTGTTAGTCTAATAAAATAGCAAAGATCAAAGGACCTTTTCATTGTAAATATTGTACCATTCAAACAGCCATTAGGAAGACCATTACTTTTCTTCTCAAACAGCAAAAATATATTGCTGCAAGAACAAAAACAGGACATAGGCCTGTCCTACTTACAGTTTGATGTACCCTGATGCAGCACTGCAACAGTAAAACATAATTGTACCAAGTACACAAGATTTCGACATACTCTTTAAATTTTATTTAGTAAATATCTTAAACATTTCTGGACAACCTTAGCTCATGGGTTTCAAACCTTATAATTTGAACTTGGAATTAAACACTACCATTTATTTACTTTTTACTCCATCTTAGTCATTGTAGGGTCAGAGAATACACTGAACCGTTTCCCAGTCCATATAAAGCATGACTCCCCAAGTTTACTAAACATTTATGTAATATATTATTTGGCTGTTTTGGTAAATATTGTGCTCATCTTCAAAAAAAAAAGTAACCCTAATTTTTTTTTAAAAAGGAGCATTTTCATTTCTTTGTGAGAAAACTTATTCCTTTAGCAAGGAATTTAATATACTGCAAGAATTTTGCTATCAAAGTATTGTTAGTAATTCAACATCACCTTTGATTTTTCTCTGATATGCACCGTATATATCCTCCCAAGTACATCCAAGATAGGAATCATGTTAATCAAACAAGTTTATTCTTCCTGTCAGGAATCACACTAGAGTTTACTCTACAACATGCAGAGCTGAACACAACTGGACCTGGGTTACTGTATTGGTAGCTATGGTTCATCACAAAACTAAAACTAATAGATTTTAGTTTTTACTTTATAAAACTAAAATTTATTAGTTTTATAAAGCATTTCTTGTGGAAATGCATGAATCAGTATGAGGACTTGGAATTCCAGCAGTCGCAAAAACCATTAATAGATAGACCGACTCCTCCTATGTTTGCCTAAAGACTGTCAAATGGGTTCTTTTTAAGTAATGTTAAGAACCAACCAGTCAACAGGAAGCTTCAAAAAGTTGAACATTTATGAGTGCATTTTATTCATTTGTGTACTTTTAATGTAGGTAAAAGGAAGGGAAGGAAAACATATTTTAACCCACAAACTGGTTTTACAGTTGAAGCACAAAATAATTTATATTGTAAAGATATGTTCATTGCTAAATGTATTTATTAAGATAATATCACTTTTATCGACACAGCAGTAAAGGTTTGGAAACTGGGGCTGTCTTGGCCACAGCACTGATCCATATCAAAATTTTATTTCCACATAACTTCAACTCATATTTGGACTCCTGTTGAACCAGCTCGTAGGCTGAATGCGGTGAAAACGCCATTGGTTAAATAATTAGCTAAAAATACTTCACACAAAATATGTTTTCTGATGGCTGTTAAAAACTAGTCACTAAGTTGCTGTGCTCACTGAAACAATCCAGACAAAATGTGTGAGGACAGGTCCATCCCCATAGACTGCAGGCAGATTAGGAAATATGTGATGATTTAGCAAATAAAACAACCCTTTCCAAGCATGACTTCTTCTCAAGCCAGAGCTTCATGTTCAGAAATCTGCTATTATAAATTTCCATAACTTCTAGAAAGCCAATTGAAAGTCAGTAAGGTAAACAAAGATTAGAGCTGTGATGATTTGTATTGTCATAAGAAAAAAAATCTTTCCAAGCAGTGATAGGAACACAAAGCTTGTGGCAGGAATTTCAACCACACAGTTCAAAATGTATCCATTTACATTTGATTACTTTTTCTTATCGTTTATGCTAGCTTGATGTTTTGATTACTTAAATGATAAAGCAACTTTTAAAAGGGACAAAATAATCACTTTGCAAACATCTTCAAAAAACAGAGAAGCCATCTAAAATGGGAAGGGTTTACTGAATAATAATCTTTTGAACGTCATTTAGTGGAGAATATTCAACATTCTTTTATTACTCTATACTCATGGCAAGTAGAAAATTTGTTCTGAAGCTGCTTAGCTAATCTTTAACATGTAAACATTTATTCCTAAACTTCATATAGAGAAATTTTTAAAATCTGATGCTTTTAATAGTTGTGAAAGAACAGCAGCTTTTCTAATTAGAACATTTGGCAGCAGAGTAGTAACTGACAATCCTGTGATGTCTGAACTCAAAAAACTAAGGAAGGTTTTAAGTAGACAGCTGAAATGAAACAGATGAAGCAGAGAGAAGCCATGACTGCTTATCTAACAGAGACAGCATGAATCAAACATATCTGTTTGTAGTTTCATTTTAAGCTACAAAATAGAGGTGAGGGTGAATGGACATTTTCAGGATCAAACTGACTTATTTTTCTACTGTCAATTTTTGCTCTGTCGCAATGAGGAAAGGATGGGGGGGAGAAGGTTGAGAGCAGGTCTGTGTTCTTGCACTCCTAGTGCCACTAGAGCCCCCGCTAGGAGGGACTTTACTCTGGGAAGGACGGGGGGCTGCGCCGGCATCACCTGGAACAGGAGAGAAGAGGAGGCCACAAAACCATTACAGGATCTGCTCCACAGAAAGCACAGGAGTCATTTCATTTCAACTATTCATTCACTAACTAAACTTCAGTATTTTTTTTTTCTTTCAGCTCTCGGTGAAGGCAGGTGCTTTTTTCCTTCCTCTCTCCCTACTCTTCTTTGTCCTGCTTTTTTGGAGCCTCACTTTGCATATCCTCTGAATCTACAAATTATGGACATGTTTAACTGGTCTCTCAATGCATCTGATCAAATTTTCTCAACGAGAAAACTGGGCAAAGGAGAGCCTGCTTATCCTGCAGAGACATACCCAACAGGATACATTTTGGACTTTTGGGATGTTTGCAAATATTTTTGCCTGTCCACGTTATCCCTGAAAAACGCAGAGGATCTGTATTTTTTTGGATTCATGAAAACAGGATTTCGGCTGTTTGGAGTTGGTGGATACCTGGCTTATTGACAAATTTGGAAGATGTTGGCAGTCGTTTCGAGCCTTGTCAAGCTGTCTGATCAGTATGATGGAACAGAGATATACCGGTGAGACTTTAGGGCAAATGGAAATTAAAAGTCTACCCAAGATAGGGTAGACTATTGTCTCCATTGGAACTGGCTCCCCTGTGTCGACCTTGGCTGGCTGGCTATCTCAGTTCTCCTGGATATGTAAACAAGACGCTCTTTTACACCTTGTTCCGTTTCTGAAGATATGAGTCTTCAGGAAGACAGGAGCAGAGTGCTCCTAAATACTTGCCCTTAGATAAGTCCACCGCATCAGAGACTTTAACCTGGAGAAGCTGGCTACAGTGCTCACAGAGTTACTTCACATTCACATCTCATGGCTACAGATAGACATTGCCCTGATTTTCACTGCTTTTCATTGGCTGCCTGAATGTTGCTACATGTGCCTTATCCTTCCTGAGGTGTCATTTCCTCACCCTGTCTGTCTGTTTAGTTTATTACTTTTAGAATTTGTGGCGTACTCATTACTTTAGACCAACATTTAGCTTTGTACGTTTACTAAGACCTAGAGCAAGACCTAGAGAAACTCTTGTTAGTTTATAAATTGTGGATTACTTAGCAATAACCCAGAACAGGAAGTTCATGGAGTTCAGTTCAATTAGTTCATGGAGAACCAACATGTAGCTTTATACTTTACAATTCCAGATCAAACTTAGACAGTACCATTTACACAGCAACCTAGAACAACTGGAACCAACATTTAGTTTTATAATCAAACATGGAGAACCAACCAACATTTAGCTTTTAATGTCGGAACATTACCTGTTAGTTTACTTAACAACCCAGAACAAGAATCAAACATGGAGCTTTATACCTCTCTAATCCAGAACAAAATTAAGGTCCAGAGAAATCCCTATGAGTTTATAAATTATGGATTACGTATTCTTATTAAACATGGGGAACCAATATTTAATGTTGTACTTTTTTTTGTTAAATAAAGTAAGTTAAGTAAAATGATAAGAGTAATTACCTATATAATTTGGCTTTAAGTATGTTTTATG
Source organism: Poecilia formosa (assembly GCF_000485575.1). NCBI lineage: Eukaryota > Metazoa > Chordata > Actinopteri > Cyprinodontiformes > Poeciliidae > Poecilia > Poecilia formosa. The sequence goes on from NW_006800040.1 coordinate 35,944, forward strand.
TGAAGATATTAAATCTACGTCTTACATTAAAAAGAAAAAAATAATCTAGGTTACAAGATTTGTTAGTAGTTCCCTTTTTGCCATAACACCCACCCATATTGGTGGAATTCAGAGATGTTATGCAGAAGGACTCTGGTTGGGCTCTGGGAAGATTTGACCAAAAGATCACTCCCCCCTACCCTTGGCTGGAGGCACCAGCTCAGAAACAGGATATGAGGTAGTGAAAGGAGAGCCATGTCCTCCGCTGTGGGTGAACATGTCCTTTCCAAGAGCAGACTGCCTTGAAACTCTCAGACACCACTGACTGGTCTCAGGGCGCCACATAATGAACAGCATAATGAAAGGGCATATTTACATACAAACTGTCATTGATCCAGAGGTTGATTCTTGGATCAGACACTTGGGATTATTGTATTTTCACCTAAAGTACTGAACTATTTAACATCTGGACAGATGCCTTTAAAAAACTGGACTAGGTCTAATTAGTTAATCTGTAAAGGTTATGGTGCACTATGAAATATTTTCAGAAAGCCAAGTATTCCTAACATTTTGTAGTGCTTTACTTGGGACCTGATTTGAATCTGAATATTTAAAGGCCTTTTAATAGAAACCACTAACTCACCTTTTCAACTTTGTGACAATGAATGAGTCCATCATGTCCAATGTAAAAAGTTGAAAATGCATCATATGACCTAGAAGAGATGATATTAGAAATGAGTGGGATTAGAAAACCAAAAATTCTTCAAACATTAAATCTGACCAGATGAGGTATTGAATTCAGTATGAATTCCTAACATGCTTAGGACCTTAACATGCTCCTAAGCATGTTATGTTCTGAGAAGAACTGTTATGTGAAGAGATAAGTTTGATGCCCCTTCAGAGTAAAAGACTTCCATGGCTAAAGGAACTGTTTGGTTTCTCAGGCATAACACCAGTGTAATACAAGCCTGGTGGGCCATCTGCACTGATACAGTTTATGGATATGTTTTTAGATGGTGTGTTAGTGGACCTGGTGGTTGAGGTTGTGGAGGAGCTTATTTTTTATTAGTATTATTTTTATTATTGTTATTGTTATTATTATTATTATTATTATTATTATTATTGCGTTGACACAATGCTTCAAACTGCGCCATATCAAATGCTTTGTCTACTTACAGTCAGGCAGAGCGTAGAGATCAGAAAACTAAATTAATTAGTTCCTCTGTATCCAGTTCAGTGGATTTAGCTCATCCTGCAGGACCGGTCTAAGGTTGTATGAGGCCTTGAGCAGAATTTGACTTAAGTCCTCCTCTTCCTGCTAAGAACATCAGCACCACTAACAGCATTTCAACATAGATATATTAAATTCCGGGAGAAGGGGGTAGCTTAATTGGCCAATCTTAAAAACAGGGGTGAAAGTAGGCAGATACGGTTGGGTACTGCATACCCCTAAAATATTTAGCAGGTGTACGCAGTACCTGCAAGAGAGGGGAGCGGCTGTCTACTGTAAAAAAATCAATGGGTGCATGTGCAGCCGTGAGTGCACCGAGTAAGCCGTGACTGATTAGTTTTTCAAGAACAATCTAAAACACGACTTAATCAGTTAATAAATAACTTTTTNCTGGTGGTTGAGGTTGTGGAGGAGCTTATTTTTTATTAGTATTATTTTTATTATTATTGTTATTGTTATTATTATTATTATTATTGCGTTGACACAGTGCTTCAAACTGCACCATATCAAATGCTTTGTCTACTTACAGTCAGGCAGAGCGTAGAGATCAGAAAACTAAATTAATTAGTTCCTCTGTATCCAGTTCAGTGGACTTAGCTCATCCTGCAGAGCCGGTCTAAGGTTGTATGAGGCCTTGAGCAGAATTTTACTTAAGGCCTCCTCTTCCTGCTAAGAACATCAGCACCACTAACAGCATTTCAACACAGATATATTAAATTCCAGGAGAAGGGGTAGCTTAATTGGCCAATCTTAAAAACAGGGGTGAAAGTAGGCAGGTATGGTTGGGTACTGCGTACCCCTAAAAGATTTAGCAGGTGTACGCAGTACCTGCAAGAGAGGGGAGCGGCTGTCTGCTGTAAAAAAATCAATGGGTACATGTGCAGCCGTGAGTGCACCGAGTAAGCCGTGACTGATTAGTTTTTCAAGAACAATCTAAAACACGACTTAATCAGTTAATAAATAACTTTTTTTCCCATTTCGTATCTTTTCTGAACTGTTCATGCTTTGCCAGAGCAGGGGGGCAATATGTCGATCACGCAAGGTTTGAGTCGATCTTGGCATTAGGTGACAAACTGAATGCCGCCAGGACGCTGAGACCAGCACATCCTCCTCTGACTCCTAATCAAAACGTTCGTAACTTTATTATAGAACAAAAAATAAATAAATAAAACAAAACGTGTTCAAACTAATGACTGAACAAAAATAATAATCTCAGTGATTGTTTCAACAGGTGTTGCGCAATTCTGTGCGAGCAAGAGTTTAAAATTAACTAATCAACCACCGATTGTCTTCGGGGAGCGCTTATTAATAATTGCAAAATAAATATCAAGCCTGAAAACCTAATATCGTAACGGACTGAATGTTATGTTTTTAAAGTAATCTCTGCTTGGCTTGCGGAGCACAGGCGGTCGCCACAGCAACGGGTGTGCTTAAATGACAAAGAGACAGACAAAAAGGTACGAGTGGTTTAGAGCTGTTTGGGTTTTTTAACCTTTGCTGTGGCGCATTACAGCCGCTGTAATTTCTGAACGTTTAATAAATGACAAACTTGGACTAATTATCTTGTTCGTCTGTGAGTACGTCATTCACAACAAACATCAAACACGGTAAATATGCTTCATTAAGTATATTTATATTGCCTCTTATTTAGTGGAAATATTGATGTTGATGAAACTTTCTCCAAAATGATAACCTTTTTCAACCTTTATAGCT
>NW_006800040.1:39878-49620 GCF_000485575.1 Poecilia formosa
TATATATATATATATATATATATATATATATACACACACACACACACACACACACTTTTGTCATAGTACCCCCAAGAATTTGACACTACTTCCACCCCTGCTTAAAACCAATCAGTTATAATTGTAATTTACTAAGCTGTATTTGTGAATAAACAGAGCTCAAACTCCTAGGTTAAACTCAGAGCATCAGATTGTAGCTATGGTAACATAAACAATGAAGATTGTTCTTTGAACTTTTACAAAGTAAATTTGTCGACTCCTTAAAATTTTAAATTTAAATCTTAAGCAATTTAAAATCTTTTAATTTATCCCTTTCACTCAAATTTAACAGCATTGTCATTCTGAATAAACAAATGTTAAAAATTCAACATCTGTGGTCTGTGTTAAAATTTTAGCATTTTTGGGGCCCCTGAAGGCCTGGGGGCCTTCAATTTGCTGGTGACTCAATTTGGATTTAACAAAAGTGCAAATAATTGATATTTATTTTAATTATATAATTTTTTTATTTGTTGTTTTTAAGACTATAGCTGTGGGTTTAAGTATTGTCAGCAATGTCTTCGAGTAACATAATTACCCAGTAATATTTTACATTTCCTGTCATCTTAACATCTTTTAATACAAAAACATGGTGGATCACCAGGCTTAGCAAGTTTTCTGGGGGAAACCCTGTAACAACTGGTTAGGGTATTACAAATGCTTGTTCAGGTACATTACTGAATCTGCCGTCAAGGCACTAGGAACTTTCCACAGGAAATTGATTCTATAGGCCAGAGGTTCCCAAACTGTGGGGCGCGCCCCCTAGGGGGGCGTCGTGCCATTGCAGGGGGGGTGCGGGAAGCCGTCTGGGTGAAAAAAACAAAAACAAAAAAACATGAACGCTGTATGCGCTGGGTTTTTACCTTACAATGGCCAATTCTCTGTTATTCCTCTGTCAATTTGATACAATAGGGGCTTCCGCACTTCCCATATCTGTGTCCTCTGTCACTTTTATCAGCAGTTAAAACTGTTTAATCCGTTGTTAACCTGTTTTTCCGAGCCGCCTTTAAACGTAACATGAGCGCTATGACGCTCATGCTGGGTTTACAACTGTGCGGCAGTGAAGGAGACCTGCTGCTGCTGTGCAGAGCTACGCAGGTGTGTGTTAGAATCATGGCAGCAGACCAGCAATACGCAAAGAACTTTTCACAGTTTTTCCCCCAAACTAACAGACTGTTGAGAAAAGCAGGTAAAGTTAGAAAATGCAGGTAAAGTTAGCTAAAAGATGACTAGTTAGCTAATATCAATACAACACCTTAAGCTTGTTAACAAGTAGCTTGTAGGCTACTGATGTTGTTGTCTATGTTCAGCTACGATTCATTTTGCCCCCCAAAAAGTTGATCCCTCCCCCCTTGTTCGTCTGGAGCTGGGGCTGAGTATAACAGGGAGTCTCTAAGAATCCATCCTCCACCCCCTTCGCTCACACACATCGTTCAACCAGACAGCTATTTGTAAGCCATAGGAGGTGCCCAGAAATAGTTTGGAAACCACTGCTATAGGCAGTTTATCGTTGCAAATGATAGTTGCCTACAAACTTGTATCTTGATGTGAAACATTTACAAAACAGTTTTATGAAATTGTACTGATTGATACTGCAGTAATAACCATGGACTCATGTCACGAGAGCACACACTAGGTGACTACCTAGTGTGTGCTCTCGTGACAACAACAATCCAACAAGTGAAGGCTTTGCGAAGTAAAAGTAGTGAACTAGTATCTAGTCTGAATGAACTGTGTCACCTGTAGAGGTGGGATTTGTCTTTCCGGTAGAAGCGCAGCAGAACAGAATGAAAGGGAAGGCCCTTGATCCTCCAGCGAGCCTTGATGGTCCTGTCCTCCATGTGCTTGGTGAGCTTCAGCACATCCAGCCGAGCCTCAGCGTAGTAGCACAGGGACAGGAAGCGCCACAGGGACAGTGTGAGTCGGTACCCCGTAAGACCTCTATAATCACAGAATGAGCAAAAATCTACTGCTGCTGCTGGGAGCATATTTCATTGAGAATATCCCGCCTGAACATGCAGTCACCTGGTCTTCATGTTTAGCAAGCCATTGATAAATTCCACATCATTCGAGTACATGGTGTAGTCATGGTTTGTCATAAAGAAATTTGGAAGCTGCAAAAAAAAAAAAAAAAAAGAACACAATTAGAACACAATTCATAACGATCTGACAGCGTACCTGCAGCTTTCCCAAAGAATGAAAGAAAGAAAGATTCTTGACATTTGACTTTATTCATCAAGTCAAGTAAAGTTGAAAAACTGAGCAAGACAAAAGAAGAATTTGAGTAGTTCTGAGTTGTTCCTCAGCTGTTTTTGCATTTTTGTGGCGCATTGCAGCCGATGTAATATAGGATAGTTCAATAAACAAAAACTGGACTAACTACCTAGTTCACTTTGTAGAATGTCACAATATGATGAAATATGTCAAAGTATTTAGCAAACTATGTTGCTTACAGCAGTAATTACTGGTATGTAAAATTAAAAATAAAATTTATTGTCCAATATAAAAAAGAAGTTTGCTTAGTCTTCACTTGCATCAGGAAACCAAATATCAAGGGATATTTTGCAATTTTGGCAGCTTTAGTTTATTAAGCCATAACTGATAGAAATTGGATAATAAGTAAGGACGTTATAACCACTTTTGTGATAGATTCATGCTCATTCTGTATGGTTTGTGGAAATAAATGAATGCATAGTAATGATCCTGAAAGTCACTAGCTTTTAGGCGCTGTCCAACCCAGTAATATGGGGCAGTTGATGGTGCTCACCATACTTGCAGAACTTGTTGAGGTTATTCATCAGTCAGTGAAAAGTATAGGTTGCCTGGCACACATTTGTGTTTCATGATCTCCATTTGTGCTCTGATCACGAAGTAAACATGGAATCGGTGCCTATGGTTGTGTGTGTAGTTGTGTGTTTATAAGATGTGAAAGATGGAAAGTTGGGACAGATGTATAATAACTCACCTCTAGCCTGAGTCTTTCATACATCAGGCCCAGTTTCTCCTCTTCCTCACTGTCTCCGTCCCCCAGCACTCCCCCGGGGCCCAGCGGGCTGCAAAGACACACAGAGGACAGTGGCAGCAGGAGCTGCTCCGTCCTCGTAAGTCCATGGTTCTGGCAGGATTTCATCAATCCACCAACACCCAAGTGTGTACTTGGACAACGAAAACAATAAAACTGAGAGCCATACATAAATGGCTCCCAGTCCTCTCTTTCCAGCAGGTTTGTGAAGCAGCTAAAGTCTCTCTGAATAACGTCTGTTCCTGCCACCTGGACATTGTCAATGCTGATGTCATCCTCTCTGCTGCCGTCCACAGTGGTCAGTTGAAAGGAAAACACTGCATCTCTGCGGGGATTCTCCAAAGTAATCACATCTTCAGGCTGAATGTGACTAAAGGCAGGAAGTTTCAGCAGTGTGTGCAGACTGTTCAGTCTCTCCTGTGCCACGAGTACACACATGCTGTGAGACTCCTCCCAGTCCTCCTCGAAGCAGCCGTCTCTTTGCTGGCTGGCGTGGTGCAGCGGGTGGTGAAGCGGATGGTGCAGCAGCGGTTGTCTTGGCTTCTGATACCTCAGGCTGTTTGGGGGGGCCAGAGCCCAAGCTGCACTGCTTAGTGGACATGCCCGACACATCCATTGCCAGTGAAAGACCTATGATGGAGCATTGAACACTTAACACACCATTTATGCAAGGTTTCCTTTACACAAACTTTCATGTGCTGACATAAACACCTGACATTTTGCTGGGCTAACTAAAGATAGCAAATATATTCTGCACACACACTCTGTGGGCTTATGCTTTCCTGCTCTTCCTCATTCCACCACCAACTGTCCTCGTCTTCTCTCCTCTGACCTGAAGTTACAGCTCACACATCACTAGCGATTTATTTTACAACACTCGGTGTCCTTTCCCACTCATTTAGGTTTCACCAGCCCAAAGAACTTCCCTTAAAGGGACGGACGGACGGACGGAGGGAGGGAGGAACGGACTGACAGACAGTCCCTCCCTCCCTCCCTCCCTCCATCCATCCATCCATCCATCCATCACTCTTATCCCTAATGAGGTCATGAGGGGTACAAGTGTTGAATGGTTGCCATGGGAGATTCAAGGATTTCTCAAACATGCATGAAAGAATCAAAGCAATACTACAGGTATGTTTTCAAAGAGGGAATAACATTATGTAAAGCTAAAAAAAAATTTTTTTTAAAAATCCCTCTAACCCATTTTTTTTCTGCAACATTCTTTCAGTTTGCACCATTTAGTTATTGGCTCTGCCTGTCAAATCAGTCAACAAATACTTTATTAATCCCACACAGGAGAAAGTAAGGTGTCCAAGTAGCAACACATTTATACACAAGTACGTAAAAAATTAAAAATGCACAAGTCTCCCTCCTCTGCCTTTTCTTTGTCTCCACCTTCATTCTACATACTACAATCCAAGGCTGCTTTGCCACGGTCTCCTATTCTTTAAAATTCCAGACTATTTCCAGTGGCAATCCAGACAAAAAACAGCAACAATTTTGGAAACCTGCTGATTCCAGCAGGCCTTTCGGCCAGAAAACTGCAATTCTTGGACAACTGATTTCAAGTATTTAGTTTTCATCATTTTGATGATAAGGTACATAATATCTGTGTGTTTAATGAACTAAGACATGTTGATAAAAATCACCAGTTGGATGTTTGCAAATAATGGATGTGAGCTCACATTGGGAAGGAGACTTGCCAATCAAAAGAGAGACAGTAAAAAATCTCTGTGTTTAGACTGTCTCTCCAGTTTATCCCAGAAAATCATAATCAACAATTAACTTCATTTTTTCTTTTTGAGATAATGCAAAATTGTGAGTCCATTGCAAAATCATTGAGTTTAAGTGACTGATACCTAACACCTGGATTTGATAGTATTTCTTCCACTACTCTGCTGCCTCAGCCTAATGCTGATATACATTTTGAACATTTCCATTTATTTCTGAATATATTCACTCAGTTACTCAAAACATGAAGGGGTGCCAGTGATGGTGAGCAGGACTATAGATGCCACATGTATAGTGATCTTAGAATCCAACAGATTACCTGGCTGAGACTTCGACTCCATCTTTGAATGGGTCTCCTTCTACTCTGGCTGCAGACACAACCCATCCAGAGGGCCACCCCTCCTCTGCTCACAGCCATCCAGTCAGGGGTCACCAGCTGAACATCACCAGAGACCACCACAAAGCAGGGAACCCAAAGAGCTGCCAGCTGTCCTGAAGCTCAAATCTAAGGGCAGAGAAGAGTTATCCTCATGATTATTATTTAAAAAAAAAAAAAAAAAAAAACATTAGAAAAAGGTTAAGGAATTGCTCTTTATCAGGTCTTCCTCAGTTTCTAACTTATGGTCAGAAAAACATGTTCAGTGAAAAAAACAGTTCCTCTAACGTAAAGTTCCTATAGCTTGAGGTCAGGATTGAGCTCTCAGTCGACCTGTATGTCAATGTCAAATTTATTTATAAAGCACTTTTGAAATAGCTGAAGCTGCACCAATGTGCTGTACAGAAGTCAACAAGTATACTATTTCTAATAAAAGAAATTATCAAATAACTTACAATAATTACAATAAATCACAAGTGGCATTGAATAAAAATTTGTGTAAAGATGCACCTTGTTCCATTTAAGTCTTGAGCATGCCTAATATAAGAAGGCAGATTATTCCATAGATTGGGAGTCGGAAAAGAAAAAATGTGATCCCCTTTACTCTAGAGTCTGAACCAAGAGACATCTAGGACATTTTGATTACTTGATCTTAAAGATTTAATTGTAGGTGTCAGAGTTTGTAAATAAGGAGGAGCTAAGCAATTTAAAGTTTTAAAAACCTGCAGTAAAATTTTGAAATCAATCTGATAGGGTACTGGAAGCCAATGTAGGGAAGCCAGGACTGATGATATGTGAAAAAGTCTCTAACTGAAGACTGTTGCTGTATGAATTTCATGATTGTCGTAACATGTAAAAAAAAATAAAAAAATCATAAGTTATAAAAAAAATAAACAATGTTGCCATCATAGCAACTATCTGAAAGTAAAACAGGAAGAACAAGAATTCTTACAATTCTAAAACAAAATAGAATTGTTCAAAGAGCAAGACCTCAAGCAAAAAAACTGAAATCTACACAATGAACAAATCAGAACTACAGCAACAGAACCACAGTTCTAACGTAGGAAGAACATAATGGCAAAATTGAAAGATTAAGCCTAATCCTGCCAAAACTATTAATATTTTTGGGTTTAACTGTATATTGCTAAATACTGATTCATTCTAAATTTCAGCGCCCTAATTCTAAAAACTGACCAAACATCTCCCCGGGCCCCCAACTTTTGTTTTGAAATTTAGAAGCTTAATGAATGCACATTATCTGTTAAACCTACTAAGTCCTAAATGCAATGTAATAAAAGAAAACAGCATATTGGTCACATATGATGTGTTTAACACACTTACTACACATGACAGCTGTTGGTGTACAAAAATCCAACATAGATTCAGGTTAAATATGAAGCCACTGTATTTTCCTTAGTTGTGCATATCTGGTTGATTATTTTGAGAAACAAATACATAATAACCATGCTGCTATGTAGAGTTGTCAACAGTGACAGTCATGACGAACAACGGCAGCTAGCTTCGTGCTAAGCTAAGGAAGCAGCTGAGTCTCCTCTAAGTCCGGCTTACTGACCTCCTGCTCTGTTCCTTCCACGAACGGAAAGCTGCTCAAATTCGTCTCAAAGGTTTTGTTCTTAACCACAGAACTACAGCAGCAACAGGACGGATGAGACAGTAAGAGGCTACGTAATCAAGGTAACTTAACAAATGTCACTCCCCCTGAGTATGTCCTTGCACTACGTAACGTAACATAACGTAACGACGGTGCTTTCGCAGATGTAGGAAATTCCATAGACATGAATACGCATTTAAGTCTATGGGAACATGGAAATTCGCAAATTCTTCTTCTTTCTCTTTAACCTATTTGGAGTGACGTTCGGTGCTGCCACCAACAGGAGACTGAACTTACTGCAAATATCCAAACCTCAAAGCACCGATAACATTAGAACTTCCTTTGCTCTTTTTTATTAGATGAGTGATCTTACTTTTCGTTGCACATGCAGATTGGGTGGGTGTGGGGGTCGGAAGGAGCTTGAGCCCCTGCCCCTTTTATCCTTGATGAATCTAGTGTCCTTTTGGTTTTTCTTTGAATTTTTCAATTTTTCTTTGATCTGTGTGTCAGGAGGCCTGCTTGTGCACCTCAACAATAATATTTACCACAGATGAACAAAAAAACCAACAATAAGTGTATTAAGAGACTAATATTTTAATTTCAGGTAGCATTAACATCTTGTGTTATTGTGGGGCAATTTCAAGTCCATGAGTGGGTTAAGTCGTCAGCCTGAAAAAGTTGGAGAAATACCGGTCTACACCAGACAGGAAGTTGGCCATATTGCATTGAAGTTCAGATTTTGATCACATTTTGGCAGTTTGCAGCCTCCACATCTGATCAAACTCATCAAGGGCAGTGTATCTCAATTATTTTCTGTCATGTCCCCCCTTAGGATCATGATATTTTTCTACTATTGCAAATCTGATCATATTTAATGATATATCTGTACAAACCACTGGCTCTATTGTATGACCTGATTATCAAAACAGCTGTTTTATTGTTCCAAGTCTCAAAATTCCATCTCTATAACATCAACTGTTTCTGGCCCTCACTTACCCCCACCACCATTTATGCCACAGGTCTTGATCATATCCAGACTTTATTTCTGCAATGCGCTGCTCTTTGGTTTACCACGAATTTCTTCATAGACTTTAACTGGTTCAGAACCACTGAGTTAAAAATTATCTTGTTAACATTCAAAGTCCTCCATAACCTAGCCGCTCCTTATCTTACTGATCTCTTTCACCTTGCACCCTTTGCTGCTCTTTTGACTCTCTTCTTTCTAAGCTGTCNTATCTGTACAAACCACTGGCTCTATTGTATGACCTGATTATCAAAACAGCTGTTTTATTGTTCCAAGTCTCAAAATTCCATCTCTATAACATCAACTGTTTCTGGCCCTCACTTACCCCCACCACCATTTATGCCACAGGTCTTGATCATATCCAGACTTTATTTCTGCAATGCGCTGCTCTTTGGTTTACCACAAATTTCTTCATAGACTTTAACTGGTTCAGAACCACTGAGTTAAAAATTATCTTGTTAACATTCAAAGTCCTCCATAACCTAGCCGCTCCTTATCTTACTGATCTCTTTCACCTTGCACCCTTTGCTGCTCTTTTGACTCTCTTCTTTCTAAGCTGTCCACCATAGAACTCAGGTCTTTCAGCTATACTCTGCTCCCCAATTCTGGAATAAATGGAACCCCCAAACAACATCTTTGCCCACTTTCAATTTCCTCCTCAAATCTCACTGGGATTATCAAACCCTACATTACCTTCCCACACGTCACACCACTGACACTTATATGCATTTCATGTTGTTCTTTGGAGCAGTTTTCAACCTTTGCTCACAATATGTTGTTTATGTTGTCAACAACATAAACATAAACACAATTTATATGGTGCTTATTTATAAAGCACCTTATAAATAAGGTGCTTTATATATAGGCTGTCCAGCTCTTGGATAGCTAATAAAACCTTTCAGTTTTTATAAGCTGAAAGGTGCTTATAAATAAAAAGCATAATTATCATTTAAATGCCCTCAGTCATGTAAGATACTATTAGCCTGCTGTCCCAGGCTCTTCAGGGGTCTGTTTGTTTGGGTGAACAAACTTTTGTGAATTGCATGTTTACTGCAGCTTCAGGTTCAACTGAAAACGGTTCTACACCGGGGAAGGCACTGATGTAAAAGTAACATGAAGCAATTATTCAAGGTAAAGTCACATTTGTTTGTTGTGTGCTTAGTGATATTCTTGTAACCCATGTTATTTTAACGAATATGAATTATAGCCTGTAATGCACCACATTGCCGATAGGTGGCAGTAAATGGTTTCAAAGTAGTCTAAAGCTACAGTGATATGAGAATATGGGCTAGAACAGTGTTTCTCAACCCTGGTCCTCACCGCGCCCCTGTCCTGCATGTTTTACGTATTTCCCTTCTGCCACACATCTGTATTGTATCTCTGGGTGATTAACAGGCTTCTGCAGCACTTGATGGTCATGCAATCATTTGAATCAGTTGTTCTGGATATTGGGATTGCAATGGATAGAGGACGTAAAACCACTGCAAACAATAATTTGCTCAGATTCAAGCTCGGCTTTGTTAAGCATAAAATATAATAATACGGATAGTAGGATGGACATCTTATTAGAAATATATCATACTTTATTTAGAATACAAAATATGGGGTTAGTAGTTGTTTTTGTATGGGTTCCAGCATATATAAGGGTAGAAGGAAACGAGAGGGTTGATAAAATGGTAAAGAAGGCAATACATAATCCTATTAGTTTTACAGTTAGGACAAGTAAATCTGAAGGGAAAAGTAAAGTCAAAGAGGAGCTGATGAAAATATGGCAGAGAAGGTGATGAAGGTTTAACAGGAAGATGGTTTTTATAAAATTCAGAAGTTTGTAGGAAGGAAAAGACAGGGAAGAAGAAACAGGAAGGAGGAAAGAATAATAACAACCCAGATAGCACATGATCTGTTTCTAACTATTTTTCAACGTTGATTTAACAATCAACG
>NW_006800040.1:49733-57840 GCF_000485575.1 Poecilia formosa
TATTTTAGAGTGTTATAAATATGAATAGAGAAGATGCATGTTGAGAGAGTGTGAAGGTATTAAAGAAAGGTTTAATTTATTAGATTTTTTGAGTAGGGACTTGGGGAGTAGACATTCAAATAATTATTCGATTTCTTAAAAAAACAAAGTTATTTCATAGAATCTGAGTAGAGTGAGATGGTTGTGAATGTGTAAAGAATAACGAAGAGTGGTACATAAAGTTATAGGCAAGTAAGGTTATATAAGTAGGTGTGTATGTGTGAGTGTATGTTTAGTCAGAAATTAATGTAGGGATTAGGGATTAGGGAAGTAAAAGTAGGGGAAAGTATATAGATCATCATGAACCACACTCCATACCAGTAAGTGGCGGTAATGCTACTAAAAGTTTGTTGCCAACCGCCGTAAAACCAACAAGAAGAAGAAGAAGCTGTTCTGGATTAGAGGCACATCTAAAACATACAGAGCAGGGGGTCGGTGAGGACCAGGTTTGAGAAACACTGGACTAGAACAAACAGACGAAGAAGGAAAAAACCGTTTATGTCGTCCCTTTATTGACAAAACTCAGTTTCCTTTTCAATATTTTTCAAGAATTACTTTTCTTCTATGGTTGATTTTTGATTCCTGTGTACCTGGACCTGGAAGAACTTTGTTTTTGAGATTAAATTAATTTTTTTTTTTCTTGCTGCAAATCTCTGGTTGTTGTTCTTTTGTGTGTGTGTTGAGAGGCAACATGTGAAGAACAGTGAGCCAGGATCCAAAAGAGCAGATTCACATTGTGTCCACTACAATGCCAAAGAAGAAACTTTTTCTGTTCCACTTGATTGGTGGACAGAAGAAGGTTTGCACATATTAACACCACCCGGGTAGCTACCATATATTCAGATCTGAAAACTGAACTGAACTGAAAACAAATAAAAGGAAAAAAAAACTCTTGAACTTGACTGACTTGACTTAGGACTACTAAAAGAAAACATTGACTATTTTGTTCTGTTTGTGTTTATGTCAGAATGTGTAATAAATATGTGTTTTGTTCAACACATTGTTTCCCTTGCTCCTCCTGAGTTGAACCTAGTTCTATTTGATTATAAAGATTCATAGTCACTGACTCCCTTATTGCAGGTGACATACCAGATAAGTACATCTTACATTCTGAATATGTGGTGTGAATTTATAAGGTCAGATTTATGATGTTGTGTAACCAATCTGTTTAAAGCTGGAAGGATCTGTCGTCTATACCTGATAAAACAAATAGATGGACAGGAAAGGAGCTTTTTGTTGCTAGGAATACAGAGATGCAGTCTTCCCAAACGACTTGACTATTGCCAAGACAACAGCTAATGGGACAGAAATTGATCAATAATGATGTAGTAATGTGAAAAACTATTGCTTCCAAAAGACAGGTCGCGATTCCACATGGATGGAGAGAGAAAGGGGACTGTTTGGTGGAACCTCTTGAGAAAGTAACTTTATTCAACACGGTTTTGAGTTGAAAATGAAGCTTTCCAAACTACCATTTTTTTCCCAAAATACCCCCCCCCCCAGAACACTTCATTCTAAACTCTTTCTAAAATGCACCTAAATTCTAAATGAATTTAGGTGACCTAAATTCACTCATACCCATAGGACTTCATAAGGCAGAAAATAAATGCATCGTAAAATGGTAAATGACAGGTACTTGTGCAGTGCTTTATCAAGTCCTGAGGACCCCAAAGTGATTCACACTGCATTTTTAGTCATTCACTCATTCAAACACATTCTCGTAGCTGTGGCTGCGAGATAGTAGCCACAGCTGTCCTGGGGCGATCTGACAGAAGTGAGGCTACCATAACTCAGTGCTACTGGGCTCTCTGACCCCCACCAGCAGGCAAGGTAGGGGAAGTGTCTTGCCCAAGGACACATTTTTAATGTAACTGTACTTACAAATGAACTTACAAATGGAGAGTTGTAGAGGAGGAGGAGATTGGGAAGGGCTCAATAGAAAGTGTCCAGAGGTATCTGCCACTGGATGTGTTAGCTACTTTTAATTAGATTACAGCAGCTATGGTCATTGGGTTCCTTCCCTTTCCAACATGGCGCCCATGTTGACGCGTCGCTGCAAATTCTAAGGTTATGTGTTTCCGCCGACTGCGTTTGGCGACCTGATATTGCATCATTGGGTTATCAGGCCGCAGTACATGTGAGACTAGCTGAGTCTATTTGATAGAAATTAAAGCAACGTCATACTTAGGAAAATTCGCAGTTAAATTAATAAAATGCCTAAAAAAGCGAAAGAAGAAACAGAATGGGTGGACACTGATGTCGCTCCAGGGGCAGGTGAGAAAACTGACTGTGTGAAGTTGGGTAAAGGATATATAGCATTCCAGCTAGCAAGATGCGAGTCAAAGAAAACTCAGTTGATTTATTAATCACTGGTAGTAGCAGACTGTCATTCCTGTCAGCAGACAAGCAGTTTTAAAACGACCGTTCTAACTCCTATACCGGATATGCTTTCTTGTAACTTTTGGCCAAAGTTCAGTTAAGATGATTTCAATGCGGATAATTTATTCTGTCTTAAAACTCTACTACTACTATAAAAAATATTGTATAACTCTTTCTCCAACAGACAAAACCTTAGGATAGTACACTCGACTATCATTCATTCCAATGAATATATATATATATATATATATATATATATATATATATATATATATATTACATTGCGATTATGACACTGGCTTTGCTATGTGTTGATGAGTTTATCATCAACACATCATCAGAAAGCCTAAAGCTGTAATTTTGAGGGTAAAGATATATTGGGAATATAATACATACATAATACATTCTCTTAAGACAGAAATTCTGTGTTCAGTTTGTATCTTCTACCCCTGTATCCATGGGTTCTTTCTGGGTACTCCAGCTTCTTCCCGCAGTCCCAAACAGAAATGTCATTTTACTTTAAATTACCCTCACAGTGTGTGTAATGTTGACTGTCATGAGTACATCTGTGTTGCCCTGTGTCAAAGTTGGAGATAAATGCTTTTTACAAATTATGAAGATAGAATAGAATTTAATTTAAATGGGGAGGATACATTCTTACAAAACAAATATTTAAGTAACTAACTAGCTAAAACTGCATTACATTATGCAGACGTCTTATAGTTAGATCTTCAGTACTTTGCTTATACCTCCCCCAAAACACCACGTTCACACGCACACACACACACACACACACACACACACACACACACACACACAAATATCATATTTTTATACTTCTGAAGACTTTTTTTCTGTTTTTTCTGGTCGTTTTATTCACATAAATCATTATTTATTTATTTATTTATTTATTTCTACTTGTATATTTATTATTGTTATTTCTAGGACTACAAAGAACTTTCTTTGAATACCCAACCTGAAGGCTTGTTGATTTATTTTGAGTATTTTAAATGTCTTCCAGTTCCAGTATTGCAAAAAGTTTCAGTTCACATGTTAAAAAAGTCAAAAAGATTCATAGTTCCTTTCGGTTTGCTGCTTTTATAATTGGATGTCAAATGGATTTTATGACAGTATTTTTCCTTGAGCCCTTGGTTATATTGAGTTTCATGTAACTTCAGATGACTGCCATCCATTTTAGTATATGAGACTAAAAATAAAGACAACACAACTACGTTCATCAGCCTGATGGAGCAGACTGATGACCACTGTGAAATTTTGGCAACTATAAGGGGATTCTCTGATCTCTTGAATTTTTAAGAGTGTAATTTTATCTCAAATCGTCCCACAGAAAAAACAGTTAAAAAAGGAAAGAAAGACAAAAAGGGGAAAAAGAGTGTAAGTTGATCTTTATTCCTCAAAAATCTCATAGTAGATCTTCTGCTTTGAAAATGAACTGTATCTCATTTACTGTGTTGTGAATGTTTTTCCAGTTTTTTGAAGAGCTCTCAACTGAAAGCAAGCCTGAGAAGGTCAATGAGGCTGCTGGGAAAGACAATCAAACAAAACAGGTAATTAACTGAATTAACTGGAACACAAAACAATGTAATTATGTGTGGCAAAGGGAGGGTATGGTGTCCAGGACAACTGGAAACGTGTTTTTTTTTTGTGATTAAGAAAATGCTTTGTTTTTTTAATCTAGATGAGCCATTCTCACTTCCATCTGTAATAGTTAGCATACCTCAGTGCTGTCTGATCACCAGCTACTAAAGAACCAGGCTGGTCAAGCTAACAGTGCTGATGAACAGTGGTTTCTCTGTCACCATTACTGAGGCAAACAGCACCCCCTGGTGTTTAATGTCTGAATATTCACAATGTATAATTTTTGGAACTACTCTTTAGCCCCAGAAAAAAAAAGAACGACAAAAAGGAAAAGGTGTGGATGTGGGTGAGAAAGATGATGAGGATGTCAGGCTGACCTTGAAAAATCTCTCAGTGCAAGGAAGTGATGAGGAAGATGAACCAGGTATGATGTTTTCCTCTGATTCCCATCAGGGTGGCTACCTTCTCTCAACTAAACATATATTTGCTTTACTTTCCTTTGTTTCCACAGGCATCACATCCAGCAAAGGAAACAAGAAAACGGTTTGTCTCTTAGGAACAGTGTGTGTTGTTTCCTATGGAGTGAGTGTGTGTGTGTGTGGGTGTGTGTGTGTGTGTGTGTGTGTGTGTGGTTTCCTCTGCCGTGAGTGACCATTTTCCTGACACTACTTGTGGGGACCCACTGCTCCTTGTGGGGAACGAAGCCTGGTCCCTACAAGGGGAAACACTGTTTTGGGTCAGGGGTCAGATTTAGGACTAAGGTGTGAATTGAATTTTGGTTAGGGTTAGTGTTAGGTATGTAATGATTAGGGCTATTATAAGGGTAAGGTTTAGGCTGTAGAAATGAATGGAAGGGTTAGGAAAGCCCCCACAAAGATAGCCACGTAAATGTGTGTGTGTGTGTGTGTGTGTATCTGTGTGGCTTCCTTTGCAGTGTATGGCATTGTCCTGATATGTCTCTCTGGTGTTTTCTAGACTGGAAACATCTTTGCTGCTCTCAGCCAAGGACAGAGTGATGATGAACCAGATCTGGATGAAGATGACAATAACCCTGTAGTGAAGGTACATTACTAGAGCTGAAACATAAGTGTGAGTTGAAGTTCTCTTAGAGAGTTAGGGCTTTCCAGGGGCTGGCGACATTCAACCTGAGAAGGCTGTGGTTGCTGTGAGGTTGTCATGATTAGCATGCCTCTTCACCTCTCCAGTGTCACAATGAAGGACTTGGACTGCAGACTGGAGCCTATTGTAAACAAAAAGAACAAAAAAAGTCTCTCTTTACGTATCTTTGTGTTACAATTGAACTCTACAGAAAGGAAAGGGAAAAGCAGCTGAGCAACAACGGAACACAGCTGCTAATAAGGATGACAATGAGGAAGATGATGAAGGAAGTGACAGTATGATGGTATGCTGTGCCTCCACAGCTCCTCTGCCACCTGCCTTGTTCTGTGTGTGATTGTGTGTTTCTCTGGTGTTACCAGCAGAGCGCTGAGGATGTCATTGCACAACAGGCCAAGGAGGCAGCAGATGACCCATTTGCTCACCTGAGTAAAAAGGAGAAAAAGAAGAAAAAAAAACAGGTAATTACTATACATCACCTTTCTTTTACTCCAAATATATATCTATTGTAGCTAAAGGTTATTTAAGGTG
Organism: Poecilia formosa; assembly: GCF_000485575.1. Lineage (NCBI taxonomy): Eukaryota > Metazoa > Chordata > Actinopteri > Cyprinodontiformes > Poeciliidae > Poecilia > Poecilia formosa. The sequence goes on from NW_006800040.1 coordinate 55,398, forward strand.
CAGATGCTCAATCACCTCAGAAGAGTACACCTCAGAAGAGTTATGTTTATAAAAAAAAAGGAGGTGCAGGAACTACAGATAGGATTTTTTTTTGACAGAATAATTTATATTTAACTTTTTAGATTTAAGAAAGTGTTGAAAATATGTTTGTTCACTACCATTATTTATTGATAATACTGATCATTTACCCTTCTGTTGCCCCTTGACCTTATGAACCAAAACATACACATTGCAGCATTTATATTAAGTTCATTAGTTCATTTCCTGTAGGAGACCAGGACTGTCTGCAAAGATGGAGAACCGAAGGTTCTAGGTGCTTTTTGCAGGGTCGCAAAAACACCCACCATCTGTCTGTGCAAAGGGCATAGGAAGTGCATATAACCAAGATCAGTTTCTTTGTTTGTAAGAATGCTCTGACCTGCCAGTGTAACAGTTTCTGTCTAGCTTGTTTTTTTTGTTTTTTTTTTAACAAATTTTCCTAACAGAAAGGTCAGCCTTTTTTAGTAATGTGTACTAGTTGTGACGAAGAACAACAAATAATCAGACCCATGTAAGGCACATCTGATTATAATGCAATAACTAAGTGATTTGAATGCTACACTTAGCAGTTAGGAAAACTGTTTGCAGCCCTAACAGATGTGAGTTTGATGTAATTTTTTTAAATTTAACCAACATAATTAAATCAAGTTAAATGCATATGAATATTTCCTCATTTTGTTTTTTCTTCTATTATCTATGACTAATATTTAAATTGGCTTGATGTTCTGAAACACTAAAGTATGACAAACATGCAAAAAAAACAAAAAACAAATCAGAAGGTACTTTTTCATATCACTGTTTCAAAACATCTCCAAAGAGATTTCTACCTTATTTACTGTCAAATTTCAACAATTTCATTCAAAAATCACTAAATGACAACATTGACCATTTTCATGTGGTTTTATTTTTGTATCAAGCTTCTATTGCTTTACTAAATTTTGTTTAAATTTAGTTAAGTAATAGCATGCAATTCTCGGCAAGCATGCGTTTCTCGGCATAACACCTGCAATTATAAACCTGCAATTTCCATATTTGTGTTAATGTGCTTGTCCAGATGGAATATGAGCGTCAGGTGGCAAGTGTCCGAGCTCAAAACGCGTTGGAAGGAGATTTCTCCGTATCTCAGGCTGAGCTGTCCTCCCGGCAGGCAATGCTGGAGAATGCCTCAGATATTAAGGTAACATGTTGACCTTAGAAACTTGTTGACTTAGTTTTCTCTTGTACTTTTCAAAAAACACAAGACAACAAAGACCAAAGAAACTTCTGAAGGGTAATTGTAGTCTATTCTCAAATTCCTACCAGTTTTTTTGCACGCTAAGCTTGTGTGTACAGCAGAAGCAATTGTGGAAGATTGTTGTGTGTCTTTCAGCTGGAGAAGTTCAGCATATCTGCTCATGGCAAGGAGCTTTTTGTCAATGCTGACCTTCTGATTGTGGCAGGAAGAAGATATGGTTTAGTTGGACCAAATGGGTAAATACTTTATTTCCTGCTATTTGATGTGAAAAAATAGATAGAAATTCTGATCATTAGAATAGAAAATGTTATTTTATTGTCAATCAGTGGCCACACATGTTAAAGAATTGTACTGTTATTGAGTTTTGTAGTATATACTTGATATAAGCTATTAATCTTTTTGTTGGTGTATTTGATGATTTCTGAAGAAACTGGTATTGGATTAGAATTTTTCTATTTAAATCAATTTGTTTGTATAAGTATACATGCTAAGTAAACAAATACCATACAGTTTAACATTTGTAGCCTCACCTCAAGGTGAGACTTTTTAATGATCGGCGTTGGCCAGGAAAATGCAATCAGTCCACCACTTTTTAAAAACCCATATAAAAGGGGTGCCCAATACGTCGATCGCGGAAGGTTTTGAGTCGATCTCGAAAGATGACAATCTGAACGCCACCAGGGCGCTGAGAGCAGCACTTCCTCTTCTGACGGGCTTATCAAAAATATTCACTAAGATCCTAAACGTTTGTAGCTTCATTAAAAAAGAATAATTATTAAAAAAAATCAACGAGATGTGTTAAAATCAGTAATTATTGTTTGAACAAGGTGTTGCGCAATTCAGAAAAAAAGAAAAAAAAAGGCGATTCAAAGACCGACAGATGAGCAGAGCAGGAGTTTAAATTAGCTACTCAACCACCACTGTGTTCATGAAAGGCTTTTTAATAATCGAGGAATAAATATCAAGCCTGGAGACCTGATATTGTAACGGACTGAATGTTGTGTTTTTAACATAATCTCTGGTCGGCTTGCGGGCGCAGGCGTTTACCACGGCAACGGGTGTGCTAAACAACAAAGAGACAGAAAGTAAAAAGGTAGGAGTGGTTTAGAGTTGATCACCTGTTCGGGTTGTTTTACCTTTCCTTTGCTGTGGCTCATCACACCCGCTACA
>NW_006800040.1:59790-62762 GCF_000485575.1 Poecilia formosa
CATTGGTATCATCACAGAGCAGAGCTCATCACATTCAGATGGTCAGTTGGGGACATCACTTTAGCCCCATCCCCTTCCAACAGGAAGTCACCTGTTGGAAGGAACTTATTAGAGCAGTTAGAGCAGTCTTTCTTTCTGATGGAAGGAACACTGCAATAAATCTTACATGCCTCATCTTATTTACAGTAAACTTGTCAGGCTTGACCTTTGTTAGCCTCTAAAGAGCCCAATAGTTTTAAATTGCAAATCTGTTCTGCTGGGGTTGTGCGTCGTCGGGGAGCGCTGAGGAAGACATCGGTGTGTGTCGCCTGGCGGACGGGTGCGGAAACTGCGCGAGAGCGTCGGCGGTGGCGAGAGCATGGCGGTGCTGGAAACCCCGCGGTCGCCAATAGGCCTTCAGTGCGCTTTGCTGTGAGGGCCTCGAACACTGCTTGCAGCTTTAATTCATTTTAATGTCTTAGGGTATTTTCAAATTTAAAAAGTTCAAATTCACAGATAAGTTTACTAATACAATAAAATAAAATATTTTATTGATATTGTTATTATTCACACCTTATAGTCTAGTAGACTCAGTTTGATTGGGGACCAAAATTGCCACATTTGCTGTATTCTTAGCTGCAGCAGTTTGTTTTCACACTGCACTGACTGAAATGATCCAAACTAATCACAGTGCAGTACCCTCGCCTGTGGGGGCGCTGCACCAGGAACTACTGAAGATACCAAGATATAATCCTCAGAAGAAGACATGAGCTCAAGTTCTTCACAAAATGCAAACAAAAATGGAGTAGCATCAGACTTTAGTAATTGTAGCTTTCTCTTTTGTCTTTGGTGAAAGACTACAAGCCATTTCTAGCTCTAGCTCTAGATTTGCAAGTTTGTTTTAGTTGTATTTACCCAGAATGCCCTGCACTGCAGTCCACTTTCTGTCCACTTGCAACATTTGACCCAAAAAGTTAGAAAAATGTTGAACATTCTCTTCAGGAAACTTCTGAGGTCCTTTTTCGGCTCTACTATAATGAGTTATTTTCTAATCTTTTTCCTTAAATCTGCATGTTTAGTTTATTGCTGAATATCTAAAATTATTATGGAGTTGATGTGTTTAAAGCTGAAGACAGTGAAACTAATGGTTGATCACTAAGCGTTTTTATTGTTATGTTTTGTAGGATTTCTACCTTAATTATGTCAGGTTTTCATGTGTTTACCAGTTGTTAGAGTTCTGTGTGTTAAGATTCAGTCAGTTATGTCATTCAGGACCATCTTGTTTTCATTTTGTCTTCTAGCAAAGGAAAGACCACTTTACTAAAACACATAGCAAACAGAGCTCTCAGTATCCCCCCCAACATCGACGTGTTGCTGTGTGAACAGGGTAAGTGAACTGTTGATGTTTTACTCCTTCCTGAACACGTGTGGGGCCCGCTGACTGTGTGTGTGTCTTGGATAGAGGTGATAGCTGATGACACCCCGGCAGTGCAAGCTGTGCTGAAAGCTGACACCCGCCGTCTGAAGCTTCTAGATGAGGAGAAGATGCTCCAGGCTCGTCTGGAGAAGGGAGAGGACAGCGTGGCCCAGAGGCTGGAGAAGGTGAGCCTGACCTCTGGGCTGCTTTTCTCACTGCTGAGCCTCACAGTAACAGTGCTGCTGCCTCAGCACTCACACACCACAGTGTTTCCCTGACGTTCTGCTGCGGCTCTGGCTGCAGCTGAGTCCACACCGCACCTCATCAGCACAGAGCCGGGGCACACTTTACCATGGAAACGGGCTTTTCTTAGGGAACTGCTGGAAATCCTAAGCAAATGTCATCAGCAACTCTATCAGACAGTTCAACTGGGATTAAACCAGAGTCATTTTACTCTACTGACACAGAAAGCTGCATTGAAATGCTCACAAAATAATATTCTGTCACACTGATGACACTTTCCATCTTGTAAGAGAAGGGCTGAGTGTCCACCAGCTGTCAACATGCAGGTTTCTAACATAGAGCTTTTAATGAAAGCTGTTATCTCTCTGTGTAGATAAATAACACAGATCCAACCAGACAGCTCCGATGATTAAAATCATTTTTTTCTGAGGCTGTACTTTAGTTTTTTATGGGGATTATTTATGAGCATTTAAAGAGCATGGTGGTTAAAAAGTGACAAATGTTCTTGACAAAAGTGCTTCTCCTCCTTGCCAGGTGTACGAAGAGCTCAGGGTGATTGGAGCTGCAGCAGCGGAGGCCAAGGCCAGGCGGATCCTGGCCGGTCTGTCGTTTACCCCTGAAATGCAGAACAGAGCCACCAAGCGTTTCTCAGGAGGATGGAGGATGAGAGTTTCCCTTGCTAGGTATGCTCTAATCTAAGGGTGGGCATTTATTGTATTGTTTATCATTCATCATGAAAAACTTTAGTCATGATAACAATTTCGATTTATGAATTAAAATTAATGTTTAAATAGCCCCCAAAAACATTTGTACTGTCGGCATTATCTTTACTGTTTGTTCATAGAGAGTATCAACAAATATCAATACATTTGAAAATATGATTAAATCCAGCTAGCATGTCCAGTCTAGTGATAGAAATCATTCTTGATGTGACTGGTGTCTTAAAGAATTGTGTTATGTTTTCACATTCATGCTGTTACTTAAGAAAAGAGATAATTACTATTGTCACGTTTATTGTTATCATAGTAGTACCACAAAATATTGCAATAAAACTTTTAGCTCTCTATCATCCACCTGCACTCTGATCTCCACATCATGCTACTCTGTTTTTAACTCCTGTTAATGTGCGTGCGTGCGTGCGTGCAGAGCCCTGTTCATGGAGCCCACCCTGCTGATGCTGGATGAGCCCACCAACCACCTGGACCTGAATGCTGTCATCTGGCTGAACAAGTACTGAAAGCTTTCATTCATACCAGATAATAACACTCAGACTATCGACAGGAAGCAAAAGTCTTCATACCCCTTCAACAAGCACTCATTTTTAGAGGTTCTT
>NW_006800040.1:63146-93442 GCF_000485575.1 Poecilia formosa
CATCTGGAGTGTGATGTGCCTTTAAATGACGCCCCCTGTTGTGAATACTTGATTTAATAAGTGACTGAACATCAGTGTTTGAGTGCTGTCACAGGTTCTCAAATCAGTGTATTTTTGTACTTTGACTAGGTCATTTTATTAATTTAGACCATTCCATTGCACCTCTGGCTGTGCATTTTAGGTGGGTCAAACATGTAAAACAACTTTAAATTGCCCAGTCAATGAAGCTAGAAGTAAAACAGCCAATGTAAAATAAATAACAGACTGAAACTTGCCAAAACAATGGGTTGACTGCTTTGGTCAAACATGTAAAAATAAACGGCAACTAAACCTCTGTCAAATGGTTCAGAAAGTGCTATTAAGAATTTTAAATTTAGTATAAAATAAAAAGTAAAGCATGATGTCACTTAGGGCATAGAATTAGACCAAATAGATCTTCCCTTATGGATTGTTAATAGTCATTGATATCCAACCTAGAATTTGTTTTTTAAATTTGTTTTTTAAATATCAGATCGGTGCATCTCAGGTTCCTCTGGGCTTTAAAATGGTCTGAATACAAGGACCATTTTTGTTTGTGAATATTTTTTGAAGCTAAGTATTTTGCTTCTATTTCAACATTATGTTCCACTTTATGTTTGTCTGTCAGATAAAACCCCATTAAAATACATTGTGGTTGTAAAATCACTACAAGTCAGAAGCTCAGACGGTGTGTATATTTTTGCATGGTGCTCGCTGTTTGGGGATTATTAATTTAGATTTAAATCCTAACAACACAATAAATCAAAATTTCCTCTGAGGAAATAGGGCAACATTTTTTTCTGTATAACTGATCTACTGTTATACAGTAGATAAATATGCAAAAATCTTTTGCATATTTAGTTCTGATTAGCTTCCCACTGTGATGTTTTTTTCTTTTGACTTTTTGTGCTCTGAATAGTATGAAAACTCTAGATTTTTTTCCCCCTGCAAATCAACTTACAGCTACCTTCAAAGCTGGAAGAAGACTCTCCTCATCGTGTCCCATGACCAGAGTTTTCTCGACGATGTGTGTACTGATATAATCCACCTAGACAACCAAAAACTCTACTATTATAGAGGAAACTATTGTAAGTATCACGCAAGCTTTCTGCTATATTAGTTTCTTGTTTTTATCTGAAAGCTCCTGAATGTAGTGAGTAGTTTGTACAGCGCTGGAATATTTTAGTGCTGCTCCTTCATTGTCATTGAATGCTGTGATAAACTGATGTTCTGGAAGAGAAAGAGCTGCTGTAGGACTGCAGTACTCTGGTGATAACATGCAGAAATGGAAAAAATGTTTGGAAAACCGGAGAAGGTTGTTGGCAGGGGTGTTGAGTTACTTTCATTAAATGAACACCTGGCAAAGAATACATCCCTCAAATATTTGATTCCCTCTGTGTTTTAAGTGACCTTCAAGAAAATGTACGTGCAGAAGCAGAAGGAGCTGCAGAAGCAGTATGACAAACAGGAGAAGAAACTCAAAGAGCTGAAGGCTGGAGGCAAGTCCACCAAGCAGGCTGTGAGTATGGCTGTCTTCCCACACTGTGACACAAAATCACATCAGGTGTGGTGCAAATTACAACTAATTTGAATCTACAGTGATTTCCTCACCACACAGGAAACATTTAGTGCATTGCAATATAACACAATGGAGGAACACAAGATAGCTTAACCAAATGTACTAAAGGTTTTTCTCAGTTCACTACCCGTGATAGTACTGTCTTTGAAAGCCTGACCTGTTGATAACGATTTTGGCTGATACGTTTTAAATCTGTCTGAAGCATTGATAATACACACAAAGTGGCTAAGTTGGCACTTAGCCACTTTGTAATCACAGTTGGGTGATTATTGTTAACCGCGCTCATTCAGACTGATTTCAATGTTTCAGGAGAAACAGACTAAGGAGGCCCTGACCAGGAAGCAGCAAAAGGGCAAAAAGAAGGGACCTCAGGAGGAGGAGAGCCTGGAGGCTCCAGAGCTGCTCAAGAGGCCAAAGGAGTACACTGTGAAGTTCACCTTCCCCAACCCTCCTCCACTCTCGCCACCCATCCTGGGCCTCCACAGTAAGATCTGCTGTGACCCGCACACTTCTCCACATCCAGCTGGAGTCTGCAGTTTGGATAAAATACAAATATATGTAGCCAGCAAACATGAAGCTATTGGCCTAATCATAAGCTGCGAGGAGAATATCAAAGGGCTATATCCTTTACAAAAAATACAATGATTTCATGATATCAACATAGAAATTTTAATTGAAATTATCAATCAGATCCAGTTGCTTTTAATTAAAAGAAGACACTATTACATTTATACTGCTAAAATAATATTGATTAAAACCAATATAATGTCTGACATTTATTGTTATTAATAATAACACGGCACACTTCTTTTTATTTTTTACTGGAAACCTTATTCAGACAGCTATCAAAGTTATATGTACAAGAACATTTATTTTTAAAGTATTTTTGAATTGTATTGATAGATGGTTCAGCATATTTAAATATTCCTAGTGGGGAAAAGAGAATAGAATAGGAATAGAATATTCTGATATTTATGTATCAGAATCAGAAGAATTTTATTGTCAATATTCTGATATTGATGTATCAGAATCAGAAGAATTTTATTGTCATTGTCAGAAAGACAACAAAATTGCAGTTCCAGTACAACCATCTATTACACAACAGTGGTGGGGAGAGGGACACGGGGGGATAGTTGGCTGAGGCCTCGCAGCCCGACAGGCGCCACCTAGCAGAGGAAATGGGAAAAATAAGAAAAAACATCAGGTAAGGAGAGGGAAAAAAAAACAGCCTGTCTTACACTCTGCTCTTTGCAGGGTAGTTTGAGATGAAGAAATAAACCTAAGCACATAAGCACATATAAACACATATAGACAAAACAACCCGGGTACGAGGAGGAGGTGTGATGTGCATATGAGTCTCATGTGAGATATGTGTGTGTCAGACCCTGAACCCTAGCTGATGCGATTGTCTGTGATTGTCTGTGAGTATGATGTCAGAGTTCACCACCAGCTTATCAGTTCAGGGCCCACAGATGTTCTCAGGGAGGGGAGGGGCAGCAGAACAGAGCCTTCTTTAGACATAACAACCAGGGGAGGATAGCTGGCCAGCCAAGGCCAGCCCGGGAAGCCAGATTCCGATAGCAGAAATTTGTTTAGGTCAGGCTGACATCAGTTTACTGCCTTCCTTGAAAGTCTCGCTGGTGCTTCTCAATGGCAAATCCAAACAGCCAAATTTTAGGATCTCTCGCCTGATCCGAGCGAACAACGTTCTCCAAGGTCACACCATATCCATTCTGAGTCCGAGATCCGCTGCCCGACCACGGTCCTGTTCCAGGATCGCACCCAGTCTACAGCTCAGCTCCCGTATCATCTCAGTCTGAATGTTGATCACTCTGCAGATCCCATCAACCATACCCGGCAGCCTCGAAGTGGCCAAAACGGCTGCCGGCATCTTCCAATATTTCTGATAAGCCAGGTAGCCGCCAACTCCAATAAGCAGAAAACCTATTATCATAAATCCAATCATATACACATCTTCAACATCCTCGACTAACAGCCTCGTCAGACACACGGTCTTCCACTTCCATCCAGAATCCATTGTGTATCCAGCGAAGAATGTTCTGTCAGGTCATGAGGGTTCCCCTTTACCCGGTTTCTCAGTGGAAATTTTTTTTATCAATTGCGTTGAGAGACCAGCTGACCAGATCCATAATTTGCGACTTCGGAAGCTATGCAAAGAAGACTCTAAAAACTCAGGACACAGACGCTGAGCAGGGAAGATAGGGAGGGCAGGGAGACAGAGAAAGTGCATCATCCTCCTTCGAAAGACAGAGCAGAAAAATGTATGATGAGCATTTTACAAAGAACACAGCCGTTCATACATATTTATATAAATATATAAAATGCGGGGTCTATTCTTTAATTATGTCTATGCTGCACTGTAGTCTACTCCCGGTCCGCTTGCATCCTTGTATGCATTTGAACCGTGGCAGAGTTCATTTCAGCCGAACCCAGGCTGAGATTTGAAGGCAGACCAGAGTTTGCTTTTTTTGTCTCCATTGAAGTTCGTTTCACACCTCCCAACCGGACCTTCTACTAGAGTTAGATTAAAGCAGCATGCCCCCTGGTGGCAAGACACAAAATTGTAAGGGTTTTGAAACCATTGTATTTTTTTAAGCATAAAAACATGACATTTCAAAAACAGTCAGTCTTAACTAGGTCTAGCAGGGCTTTATATTAGCTTTTTGTGGACATCTTAAGAATATTATTTTATGCTAAATATTTTTGAAACCTTGTCCTGGATTAAGGTTTAATCAGCAGAGTAACAAAAAAAAATCATAAATCTACAAACCTGTCAGGAATTTAAACATACAAACAAAATAAGTTTATTTATGTGTGCTTACATGTCATGTCTGTTGATATTTGTGTGACTAGTTTTTACTGTATACAGGTGTTGACTTTGGCTACGAGGGTCAGAAGCCTCTCTTCAAAAACGTGGACTTTGGCATTGACATGGACTCCAGGAGTGAGTATCCAAATCCTACAGTAGATGGTTAATACTCATATTTAGATATTGGTGCTAATTATGTCTTCATTGAGCATTATAAAGGCTGGGGACTTTGTATGAATTATCAATTTTTCTTCTGTTATTTACTTTTCCCCACATTTCTCCATTAGTTTGCATCGTGGGACCCAATGGTGTTGGGAAGAGTACTCTGCTACTGCTCCTCACAGGAAAATTAAATCCTGTAAGACCACATACATGAAATTCCTCTTTTAAATTATACTCCTATATAACAGAAGACTTTTTCTTTTACAGATTAAGGGTGAAATGAGGAAGAATCACCGCTTGGTGAGTAATATAAATGCAAACGCAAAAAGGCCCAGTCCCAATACTCGCACTTCCACCCTTGTTCTGCCCAACATGAAGGTCCTTCAAATGTGCACATGTTGAAGGGTTTGAGAGTGCAGTGTGTCCCACATTCTCTCCATCCAGCCTTCGCCCCACCCATTTTGGGTCCTATTTCCACACTTCTGCTAAGCCCGCATCTAGGCGGATTTGGCAAAGTGGGTTACTCACAATTCATCCCTGCATGTGACGTTTTCAATTACAAGCAATTACATGGCAATTTTGTCATTATTAAAAATTCAAGAAAATAGTATGACAAGGCACACTTTTTTTTTTATATTTATCATATTAAAAAAAATTTGATATGATAAACTGAGCAACAAAAATAAGGGATAAAAAGAAGAGTCACTAACTGAGAAAAGTCAACAGAAAATGTTTCAAATGGTAGATGAATTTCAAATCTTCAATGAAGAATCTTCTTCAATGAAGAATTTATGAAATATTAAAATAAAGATTGGGCTTTTGTATTGTTGTAGTGTTTAAGGGCTTTCCTAAATAAAATTATTTCACTTTGAAAATATTAAAAATTGAGGTGAATTTTAGAAAGCAGTATTTGTGAATAAAAGTTAGCCAGAGGATTAAATCATTGATATCATAATTTAACTCTTCATCCCCTGTTAGAAGACCAAATTTTATTCCATTAAAACTTAAAAGCAGAATAGATTTCTTGTACAAGATCGAGTTTTAACAATCTTTCTAAAAACATTAATGAAGTTGCATCTGAAAAAAGATGTGTTGTCTCAAAATCTTAACACAGGAAGTGATATTTATCTTGATTTTATTTTATTTTATTTTGCGGAAAGTCATTACAGGGAAAACGTCATACATAATTATGAAATTAATTACATTTTTTGGTGAACTGTAATAGAAAGGTTTTTGGTTCTTATTTTCGCTAGAGATATCATCATGATTTTTAAACAATTGCTTTCTTCTCAGGGTAAAGGGGACATACTTGCTGTCAGTGTTCCTCATGAATGTCTTTTAACATTTTTGGTCTATAATGTCGCAACATCCATATTTTCTTTAAAGAAGGACATTTAGTTTCATTCTTTTTTAGTCTTTTTATTTTTCACAATCAGGCTTTTTTTCTATTTAATATGTGCTATATGTTTGTCCTTATCTTGATCTTTGTTAGCACATTAGCTCCACTTTATATTTAACTTTTAGCTGCATAAAAGAAATGTTTTTTTTAGTAACAGCTGAATGTGTAATCAGGTCTTTAATTAAATCGCAGGAGGAATTGCTTTTAAAACTGTTAAATTGAATGTTAGTACACTTTAATGTGCATATTTTGACAAATCACCATACAAAAGCTGCCATATTTCAAGATGACAACTTTTTATTATATGATGATATTGTATGTTTGTCGCAAACAAAAACAAAACTATCAGTTTTCAAATGTAAAATATTGAACTATTTTTTTGTTTCACCCAACATGTGTGAATACATTGAATTTTGCTCTGTAATCAACAAGTCATAGCAAAACACATTTTAGCAGCCAAATATCTCCAGTAAAATTCCTTTTTTTTTAAAAGGCGGATTTTTTTGCAGGAATGCTAAAAAGTAGCCTTTACTGTACTTTTTAGCAGCACAAATGCCTAAACTGTGTCGAAGTTGCAACACAGAGGTGTACTGTTTCAATTCTAAAATGTTTGGATGTAATCTGTACATTCAAACTTTTATGTTCACTTTGAGTACATGCTTCATAGAGCACTGTAGAGTGCACTATAAGTATTGGGACCGGGCCAATATGCACATTTAAGCTGGTAGGCAAGAGGAAGGAACCTTGTTCACAGGTCAAAGGTCACTGGTCACCAGACATCAGTCCACTATGAGTTAATGCACATGTTTTGCTCTGTGGAAAGAACCAAGTTAACTCTGAGAAAAGGGGACATTTCTAGTGAACAACATGCAAGCTGCAAGAAAAATAAATCCCTGAACTGGAATTTTAAGCACTAACCCTGGAGCTGTGACAGTCAGTTAAAGCTTGGTGTAGTGAGGCAGATAAGAGAATATTCATTTAATGTATTGTTCTGAGCTTATTTTAAATGTTCTGAAGTTTAAATGTTTTTGTTGGTGCTAATGTCCCTGTGTTCCTTGCTTGTGTCCCACCTGCTGACCCCTTCATGTTTTTGTCTCCAACAGAAAGTGGGTTTCTTTAATCAGCAGTATGCTGATCAACTGAACATGGAGGAGACAGCAACAGAGTACTTAATGAGAAACTTCAACCTGCCCTACCAGGATAGCAGGAAGTGCCTGGGACGCTTTGGTCTTGAAAGTCATGCACACACCATTCAGATCTCCAAACTCTCTGGTATGGATCTAAGCAGCTGCCACATGGCCATTTGTTTAAGAGGAGCCAATTTTAATCCCCTCTGCATTTCCTCCCAACAGGCGGCCAGAAAGCCAGAGTTGTGTTTTCAGAGTTGGCTTGTCGTCAGCCAGATGTGCTTATCTTGGTAAGAGCTGCTTCCTGTCTAGTCATCAAAGTATCAATGGCCCTATTGAAATCTACCATTAACATGTGGCCTAGTTCAAGCAGTGATGAGAGGAGAACTTAATTAGAAGAGAGAATCATGAGAATCTACTCTGAGTTATTAGATGAAATTCCACTCAGACGGTATTATGGGCCAAATTCACTTTGCTTCCAAAACACTTAATAAGGATATTTATACAGTCAGGGTGCATAAAACGTAGCTGGCGGAGACTTGAACCTGTAAAACTTTATTATAACAGAAAATCCACACAAAGTTCAGTCCTGGGGATCATGCAATTTTATTGTGTCTGTTATGTAACTTCATAAAGTGTATGATCATTTGAATCACACCTCCAGCCGATCTCAGGCCAATCCTTTTCAGTCAGAGTATTGCTTGCAAATATTGCATTTACTTGGATAACTAACAGCCAACCATGACCAGAGAATCAAAATACTGCACCAATTACGAGACATTCCTAAACAAAATAGCAGCATTTAGGAAAACACTGGAAACTTAACCTGTCTGTCACGAGAGGACCCAAATTTGGGTCCTCTCGTGACAGGGGTGTCAAACTCCAGTCCTCAAGGGCCTCTGTCCTGCAACTTTTAGATGTGCCTCTGCTGCACCACACCTGAAAAGAATAATTAGGTCATTAGCAAGGCTCAGGAGAACCGATCTACACAGGGAGGAGGTAATTAAGCCATTTCATTCCACTGTTTTTTACCTGTGGCACATCTAAACACTGCAGGACAGCGGCCCTTGAGGACTGGAGTTTGACACCCCTGTCATTGTGAATGACAACCTGTGAACAACAGGTTAACATAACAAATACTTGAATTTTATAATTAAGAATTAACTGATGTACAAAAATATTAATTTTAATTGCATATTTTCTTTGCATTTTTAAGACATTGTAGTTAACGTATTGTAAATGTCATCTAATAAAGAAATAATTGTCATATTTTCAATTTCTTGCCAACTTTTAACACAAAGTGGAGCGCTGGTGGAGCACCCTACCACAAAGTCAGCGGGTTTTCTGGGGGAAACCCTGCATGTGACCCCCGACCTCAGCAGATGACTTAGGATGATGTGGAAGGGGCTGTAGTCAGTAGTAGAAGCTTGCCTTTATTTTGGGACATTTTGCATTTTTAGTTAATGTCCCAAAGACATCCTTCGCCTCACCACCTGAACTTATGGTGTTCACAATTGAATTAGGATTTATTTATTTATTTATTTATTTATTTATTTATTTGGTTGTAGTTCTGAATGAAGTCAAAATATTATTTGTTTTTTTGTTTTTTTAGGATGAACCTACTAATAATTTGGACATTGAGTCAATAGACGCCTTATCAGAGGCCATTAATGAATACAAAGGAGGTGAGTAAAATTATTTTATTTTAAAAGCTGTGAGGACCTGGGAAAGTAAGGAGTCTCTGCATGAGAGCAGCATTAGCTTATGCTGCGCCACATTGATGCAGAATTCATACAGCAGGAACTAGACGTCTGCCGATCGATCGGCCACCGATCATAATCGGCCGATTTTCGTGAAAAAGTGTATGATCGGTAATCGCCGATCACACAAACTGATCACCTGCATCTCATTTCGCAGCCTGCCTGTGCAGCTGGTCTCCTCTTTCCTTCACACTGCGCAAACGCGCAGCAACAAATCCTAAGCGATGTCGTGTGGAACTATAACGCACTGAGTGAATGGGGAAGTTTGCGTGTTGCGGCGGAAAATTACCTCGAGGTCGGGGATGAAGCAGGTCAAAATGCATCAACACGACGAATCTAATATGGCATAAAAACAATGACGGAGTTTGGCTATGTCGAGACTCACTGTAGTAAAAGAGACATATGGAGCGATCAGATAGCAGGTAAAACAGCGTACAGCTACAAACGCTCACCCGGATTAGCATGACGGTCAGAAAGCTAAACAAATAACCCGCAAAATTATTTAAATCATCGAGCTGCGATGTAAGACGCTGGTTCTACTCTCGCTGTTGAACCGCTGCTACGCGCTACAGATTACTATCACAGACGGAGCGCCGCTTCTGCTCCACCTGGTAGTGAACTCTCACACCAAACCTCTGCTTAAAGCTGCAGCATCTAACTTAAAAAAAGGAATTACATACGTATTAAAACTTAAGCTGTCCTAACATGAGACAGATAATCTCTGAAAAAATAATCGATCTCCTCTGTCTCCTCCCTGTTCTGCATAATTACTCAGCTTAGTCAGAAACACCCACAGAACTAGCAGTATTCAGCTGGCCGCCATGCTATCAGGAAGTTTCATTCAGCAACTCAGGATTGTTTATTGTAATGGAACCTGTATTTGCCTTTGAATGTTAAGTTTTATACTTGAATTTTTTGGCAATGTTGAGAGGTTTTATTTTGACTTTTTGCATTATTTAACCTCTTCAGAGCCTTCATGTGTTTTCAGGCTTTTAAAGATAGTATTACCGAAAGCAGTACAATTTGCACAATGCCTGTTTTGTTTTTTTCTTAGAAAAAGTTATTAAAAACAAGTTTTTGTCTAAATTAAGGTGAATTCATGGTTCCTTTTTCCACATAATGTAACCGGTAGTGCTTATGATTAAAAATAATAATAATTATGTGATCGGTATCGGTGATCGGCCCTCATGGGTGGTCGGAATCAGCAGGAAAAAAGCTGATCAGCACATCTCTAGCAGGAACCCAAACCAGGCTGAGTGCATACAAGTCAACATATTTCTTTGACGTCTGACATATCTGGTAAGTAGGGATGTTCAAATCAGGGTTTTTGCTGCTGATTCCGATACTGATCGCCGATCTCTGCTGATCATTGATCTTTGCAGATCACCTGGAATTACTGTTAATTTTTTGCTTTAGGTATAAATGCTACTATGTGATCTGACAAAATTAAAAAAATGATCTGGCAATAAATTAACCTAATTTAGGAATAAAACATGCAAAATACTTGCAGGCACAATACAGGAACTATTCAGTCAAAAGGACAACTGAAAAACCTGCAATCAGTAAAATAATATTTAACAGTAAGGCTCTCAGTACCATAAATTATACATGAGTCAAATAAATCTCAACACTGCCTGTATCAAGTAATGCCAAGTAAAAAAGGAAACATTCATTCAAAGTCAAACGCAGGCTGCATCAAAATAAACAATCTTTCCTGATAGCATGGCTAGCTGATTAATGCTGGTTCTGATTGGTTAAGATAATCTGAGAAAAGAAAATCAAGCTCCTCCTTCCTGAGCCACTATTACCATCTGATTGTTTAAAAAGAACTGATCAAAGCCACGAGGGGGTTTTAGCACTGTTGATCAAGTTATTGCACTAAATGTGCTGGTGGCATAAAAACAATTTACTCTTCCAGGAAAACCCTTTATCTGCTGTATTGGCCATGCTAACTAGCCTGAGCATCCATGGCAGTCTCTGTTGTGGTGAACCAGCTGTAGTGTAGCAGAGAGCAAGGGAGAGGGTGGGGGCAGCACATACATGAGTATGTTTGACAGCACCAACACTCCAACAGACTCTGGTTGTTTCTGATGGAGCAGGACAATAGGGGGAAGGTAGAGAAGCTTGATATTTTTTTTTCAGATTAACTGAATTACTCTGATCCTGTGAGCAGCTGTGATCATCGTGAGCCATGACGCGCGACTCATCACGGAGACTCAGTGCCAGCTGTGGGTGGTGGAGGACTGCACCGTCAACCAGATCGAGGGAGACTTTGATGACTACAAGAGGGAAGTTTTGGAGGCCCTTGGAGAAACCATGGTCAATAAGGTCAATCCATGATCACTTCCAGGGCAGACCCCGAATATGGATTATTTACAATCATATACATCGGAACATTTGGAATATCAGTCATTCCTCCTGCTTCACATAAGCAGGAAGATTAAATATCTTTAACTATGACCTGTCAAAACTTAATAAAAGAATCTTCCACTTGCATTTTTGTCGTTTCATTTATTTAAAAGTTGTGAACTTCAGTAGAATGTTCAGGCATGTTGAAGTCCATGGTAGATTTTAAGCATTCTTCACAACTCTAGTGTTTTAAATAAGCCTTGTATATCTTCTTGACTTGATCCACTTTCTTGTCATCAGGCGTTATTTCTCCGTACCATTTATACCAGGGTTCACTAGGGCCAAGGAATGGTGGAGGTGATGTGAGCCCAACAGCATCATGAGTGTTGGAGTAATCCTCTCCTGAAAAATCCACATGTGGAATCTGAAAAGGAAGTAAACCTGAAAGGAGAAATATTTGGTTACGTTTTTCTTTTGTTTTCACATACTGAGTTTAAGTTGATTTTTGGAAGCTTATACTTTTCTAATGAAATTGGAGCAGAAACGTAACTTAAAAAGTTCTGTGTAAGAAAAAAAAGCTAATTACAGTAGGTTAGCTAATGTTACTTATTGAAACCCTATTATGTTCTATAAATGCATAGAAAACCGTTTCTACTTCACTTTTATTCTGTGATTGAGGCTACAACTTCATGTAATCTGCAAACTGCTGAACTTGATATATGTGAAGTTTTACAGTGTGTAACCAAGAAAAACATTCATTCAAGTCTGTTTATTTATAAAGCTGTTTCATAAGAAAATGAAAATTGATCCAATTTATAAACAGAAAAATATTGTCAAGTCGATCCAAATATCAAAATATTGTCATTTTTAAGCATTCTATTTGGAGCTGGGGTCTAACAGCAAAATCCCATCGTGAGCCTGTGAGAAAACCAGTGACTTCACCAGAGCAGTTTTAGTTGCTCTGAATCTTTTCAGAGCTCAGAGAGCTCATCAAGTAATCACATATCTGATTACTTGATGTAATCAAGTATGTAGATGATTATGTACAGGATTAGCAACTATTTTTTCAGGCATGTTAGATCTAGATTAAAGGACTGTAATTTATTACAGCATCTTTATGGAGAGGATGTTTAAGAAAGGTTTGATTACATATATGCTTGCTTACTAAGGATAGGATAGTTGTACCTAAAATGACGGCAGAGATAAAGGAGAAAACTCTAAATAAGTTGGTAGGGATTGGTAGCAGAGTTCCAGAGAAGCAAAGAATTTCGTACCGTCATCTCTTGCTTTGTCGATAGCTTCATTCAGCTTTTTCTGTTGTTTCATACACACACCTGAGGAAAGGAGATCCACCAGAACAATCAGTGGCTGCTACACTTCCTAGATTAAAAGGTCAGACGATGCATTACCAGTCAGAGTGGGATCATAGACCATTCCACTGTGTGGGCTGATAAACTGCTGGAGTAATTTCACGTTCTACAAGCGAAGATAGCAGAAGTTATTCTGGTTGTGTTTGTACTCCAACAGAAGTTATTTTCCTCAATAATGCTGGCCTAAAATTTCCATTGTAAAAAAAAAAAGAGATATTTAACCAATAAGAATGCAGAGAATGTCATTTGAATTAGATGAGATGAATACATCTGAAAATGTGAACTACTCTTTCACAAGTGATCCAGCAAAGAAAAAACAGAATACAACCTGTTCTGGAATAACAATCATTCACTGAGGCTGATAAAGGTAACAGCTTCTGAATGTAGAACTGAAATATTTCACAGAACTTGTTCTAAAGCGACGGCTCACCATCCACAACTGGTTCAGTCTAAAAACAGAGCTGGAAGCTTTGACAGTGGGACATGAAAATGGATTTTCATATTACAATCGAAAATAAAACAACAAAATGGGTTTTGAAATAGAAATAAAGGAAAAAAAAATATTTAAAACATAATCATGTAGATTTGCTTTCACACAGATGCTCTGGTATTTACCAGATAGTTGGTGCAACTCTAGAAAACCCCTACTGACCTCAATGGGGACAAGAGTGAGTGAGGGAGGGACAGACGGAAAACATGACATTTTGATCAAGTGTGCATCAACCTTCAGCTACCTGATGGTTGATGATAATGTTAGGGTCTCTACAAATTGGACAGGGGTTCCCACATATCTTGTCTCCTCTCTGCAAAACAAAAACAGAGTTGTAGTTATTTAAATAGCAGAGAATAAAAAAGTCAGTTCTACAGAGAAGGAATGGTACAATGCAAGTCTTGCGTGTCTTCTGAGGTGGGATGCCTCCCTTATGGTTCCTCCTGTAGCCTGCCCACACCGCACTGCTGCCGTACCGCTCAACATACTCTGCCAAACACATGGAGCATAGTACAGCCAACAGCTGTAGCAAAGGCCAAGAATCTCGAGTTCCCTGTTGGTTGTACCATATTCTGCGACCAATACGGTCACCGTATACTGTGACCGTAGGAGGCGCTGTTGCATTTAACACTGTGCTACGCCAAAACGTAAGCTTTGCAGAGGGAGAGGGCGAACAAAAGCAAAAGGAAAAATGTAGCGAAAAAAAACCTAAAAAAGAACAAAAATTAACATTTGACCACTAATATTATGACTATTATATAATGTTCTACTTTCAGAAAAACATAATGAATACTTGAATATTAGAGTTTTATTTTACTATAATAAGTTTATTCACACACACACCCTGCTTAAAATGCAACAATGCCTCCTACGGTCACAATATACGGTGGTCACATAATATGGTGTAACACCGGTACCTTCGCTGTCCAGGTAAACCCAGGGTGTTTGTTTGTACCGATCCGCAGTCTGTAGCGCATGGACCTCAAACTCCTGCCAACATGGTGCTGAACTCCCGAACTGCTGTGTGAGGAGAGCAGAGAGGGGGTTCGGCTTCACCGCAGGCAGCCTCTGCAGGCAGGACTGAATGAGACAGAAATCACATCAGAAACGCGTCCATCTGACCCGCAGTGAAACCATCATGACCATGTTGACGGGACACTAACGTATCATACCCGATATCGATGAAACTGGAATGAAGCTGAAATTAATTCACGAGAAAATATTTTGGATATGTTCAACACGTACGCGGCCATTTTGTCTTCACATGGGGTGAAAGGTCGTCGTCTTCTTCTTCTTCTTCTTATTCTTCTTATTCTTGTCGGTTTTACTGGCGGTTGGCAACAAACTGTTAGTAGCATTACCGCCACTTACTGGTATGGAGTGTGGTTCGTGATGGTCTAAATATGTATCCATATTTATATATACTCTACCATAAATTCTACCTAAACATACGTAAAAACACATACGTGCTTATCCACAACTTTGTATACCATTCTTCTATATTATGCACACATTCTCAAACACACCTACTATAATCAAATTCTATGAAATAATTTAGTTTTCTTCATAAATCGCATAATTATTTGCATATGTTCACTCCCCAAATTCTTCCTCAAAATATCTAATAAATTAACCTTTTCCTTAATACTTTCAAACTCTCTCTTCATATATCTTCTCTCTTTTTCATATTTATGACATTCTAATATAACATGCTCTATAGTTTCTTATTTCTCACAGTAATCACATTTGCCAGTTTAGTACTTTTGAATTTTAAAAAGTGTATAATTAAGCCCTGTAAGTCCAAATCTTAACCTTGCTATTACTCTTTCCTCTTTTCTATTTCTTCTTCCATTTCTTCTTACTCCTACAATCTCCTGAATTTTATAAAACCATCTTCCTGTTTTATCTTCATCCCTCCTTTTTTGCCATACTTTCATCAGTTTCTCTTTAACAATACTCTTTCCTTCAGATTTACTTGTTTTAACTGTAAAGCTAATAGGATTCTGAATTGCCATTTTATCTGCCCTCTCGTTTCCTTCTATTCCAATATGTGCTGGAACCCACACAAATATAACTATCAAACCCATGTTTTGTATTCTGAATAATGTATGAAATATTTCTAATAAAATGTCCATCCTACTATCTGTTTGATTATATTTTAAACTTAATGCAGAGCTTGAATCTGAATATATTATTGTTTTTAATGGTTTTATGTCTTCTACCCATTGTAAAGCTAATAATATTGCCAACATTTCTCCTGTGTATACTGATAATCCATCTGTAATTCGTTTTCCTTTTGTTATACAAACGCTATTCCTATTTTCCCTGTTGTTTTTGATGTATCTGTATAAATTTGAATATATTGATAATAATTATTTAATTATAATTGCACTGAATAACTATCTACAATGTATGATTTATCTTGTTTCTTTTCCATTACTGACATTATCTACTGTTGCTTCTGGTAGAATCCAGGGTGGTATAATTGATATTGGTGTTGTTTGACTAATTTCTAAACTATTCCTTTTAAATTCTTTTATTTTCTTTTCAATTGTCCATCCAAAACTCCTCATTTCTTTTTCTTTTTCCCAACATGGATTTAAAATTTCCAGAGTTGGATGATCAAAGTTATTGCCTTGCAAATTTAACCAATAATTGATTTCTAATTTTTCATGATTAGGTATCAATAAAGTATTTTTATTTGAACTGAATTGAATTACAGAGGCAGAAAGCTATAGAAAAAATATGGAAAGCTGTATGTGAAAAGTTATTGAAAAATAACTACATTGTTTTGTGCCTATGCTGCAGCTTAATATGATTATGTATGTCAGCTAATATTGATATAAATATTCATGACTATTCATTGACGTGTCCTTATTCATTTAACTGAGTGTACAAGTGGAACCATGCAACATGGCTTCTATGTTTGTTCTCAGACCTATAACCAGTACATTAATATTTCAAAGGTTTTCTATGTTTTTTCTAAGCGGCCCAAATATGAGGAAGACCATCGTCTTCCTCACTCTTATTGTTGTGTTTTTCAGCTGCTGCTCTGCAAAGCTGACTGACGAGAACTACAGTAAAACTGGCTTCGTTATACACCACAACAGGAGAAAGGCATCAAGAAACCAAAGTGACACCAACCAGAGTCAAACTTGGGTTACCCCAACTCCTACTATTTCCCTGGTTTATAGAGTACCAGGCTTAACCTCATGGATGCTGTTCTTTCATGGACAATAGAATTTTGTTCAGTCAGCCAAAAATGAGTCAAATATGTTTATATTTCTTACCTGTTTTCTTAAATAAATTGCAATATTAATGTCATGTTGTAAATTCTAAGTTTGTGTACACAACTTTTTGAAATATGGTAATGTAAAATAATTTTGAACAACATAATATCCATCGTCTGCCAACAAAATTGTGTGTTTAAGACAACAATAGATGATTATGTGTGGGAGAATTTAAGCTGGAACTGAACTGGAAACGGGATTATGCCATCTAACACTGTGACATTGGAGTGATTTAAAGAGCAGTTGTGAAATAAAATAAAGCTCCTTAAAAGATGTCATGTTGAATATTTTGCGAATGTTGTTTAGAGAAAGGTTTATGAGCTTAATGCTTAAACAGCCGGTGTCCGTAAATATTCATCTGTCAGTAATCTGTTGAGCAGGGATCAGTCCTGGAAACAGAGAATATTCAGAAATTTTCACTGGGGACTGCTAAACATTTTAATTTAGATGGAATTAGAAACATATTTTTAAAACCTGGAACCTCTAAAAGAAGAGAAGAATGACATCTTATGATCTATTTTATGAGCCATAGATCTGAATCAGAAAGTACAGAGCTTCTGCAAAACCCCCAGCTGCCTCTAAGACCTTTCCTGATGGGGTCTCAGGTTACTTAAATTATACCCAGTTTAAAATTAAAGCTGCAATTATCACCACAAAGTTTATTCTGCAAAGGCAGAAGCAGAACAGAAAATATGGAATGTTTTCCCATGTTATAGGGATAGGTTAATGCTAACTAGCTAGTTAGCAGTGGAGATTATTTCACTAAAAACAAGACCTTTTTCCTAAGTTATAATTAAAATAAGTTGCTCGTGGAACCAGCAAGTAAGCAGCATAGGCTAACTAGCTAGTTTCACTGGCATATTATTTTACTTATAACAAGACAGATATTTTCGATGTTATAAGTGAAATAATCTGCAGATAAATGGGTAAATGTCTGAATGTAATGTGAAGCTCTTTGGGGTCATAAAAGTCTGCCAAAAGTCTTGGTGCTATTGAAATAAAGTGTAGAAGCAAAAAAAAATGCAGGTAACCCCAAAATGTTTAGTTTTTCCTTAGCTCTTATCTTAATTTGCGTATAAATCCCATTTTACCAGCAGATTATCGTATTACAAGCACAGTAGAGTTTAAAGAAAATATATAGTTTAGGTGTTGTTAAGAAAGTGCTTAGATATAATTACTTGATAACTGAAAAAATATTGGGTAGAAATAAACTAGTAATCGCTATGCTCGACACTGTAAATTACATTAAAATCAGTTATATTTTCTCAATTGTACATAAAAATGTATTATGATGTAACTAGGAATCTCCTAGGACCTAGGTGCTGTGTTGAAATCCTCTGGGGAAATCCGGACCATGAATGCCTCCCCAATATGGCAGCTTTCATTGACGTACGACGCTTTTACCTCTAATACGCATGAATGTGACCACCAAACCAGTCGCCATTTTAAAAAGAATGTGAAATTAAATTTCTGTATAAAATAATGATTATAACCTTTATTTAATCATCAGAATATCATAGTAGTTTAATTATGTACAGAGAGATTCAAGATAAACGAACTTCAGTATTAACTTTTGAGCCTTTTAGAAGATTTTTTTTCGAACATGTGAGATTCGCCATTACGTCCTTGAGCAAAGAAGCAAGGTCGGTTTTCCACCATTTTGTTTGTGCTAATATGGACAAAAAACATTGGTCATGACGTCAAAAACGTCATGCAGTATAAAAGCTAAGTCCCTCCTTTCCGAGCTCATTCGCGGATTTGGTCAAAGGTAAGTAAAGGCAGTGAAATTTGGGGAGCGATAAGACACCAGTGATTTTTTAAATGCGAAAAATACTACTAAGGGTAATAAAATCCCTTAATATTATCAAGGACGGGGGTGTTTAACAGTCAGTTGAATGTGAATTTGTGGTTTTTGTGTATTTCTGCAGGTTTGAAATTGCTTTGCCGAAGACTGAGCCGTCGAGGACTTCAAACAGCTCTTCTCAATTTCATTTTTTTCCCTTCAAGTAATGGACATTTGATTACTATTTTTGCCTCCAGTTGGTCAAGAAGAAAAGGCTAGCGTTTAGCTAGCACAGCCCAGTCCATAAGAAGTCTTTCTGATGATAATTAAAACCATGAAGGTTGACGACATATAAATGAATTATGAGCTATAAGTGCTTGAAAAAGTACATCATAATATAGCCGAGACGCTGAGGATCTATAGTATCAATAGTAAGTTCATTTTTGAAGTTAAATCGACATTACTCCATTGAAATTGTTGTAGGTTACGGCTAGCTGTCGGTAGCGAGCTAACAGAGCTCGTATAAATAGTTTGGCTCTGGGCAAATATATTCTAGTATGAGCTCACACGCCAAAGAGGACGGGCGCGCATTGCCCCGTTCCTTTGTGTGTGAGACAGGATGGACAAATTGTTAAAATAAAAAGCTTAAGCAGGATAATGGTAGCATTTTCATAAGCAATCTGTTTATAAAGATTGCCCTAAGGATAGAAAGGAAATACAAAATTCGGAAATTTTATGTGGAAAAATGCGTTTCATAGAGGTTCTTTCAAGGATCGCAAATCTACCGCAATCTGCACATAAAGATTGCGGTAGTATTGGGGTTACGGACACAATATGAAGCCCATTTGTTTTGTCGATAAATATAGGACAAGGACACTGAGCGTGTAGACGGCAATCTGTGGATAAAGATTGCAGGATGGTGGCCCAGCCTTACATCGAAGCACAAACATTGTGGATTGGCCTTTATTTGCTTTCCGTCCTCGGACAACTCGGCGCTATCTTTCCGGATGAAGATTTTTTATGTTTTTTTCTAATGTTTTCGGAACGAGCATAGACTGTGATCTAGTTCGTTGGTCACGCTGGTGCATACGTCTGATATCGGCCATCACGGTGTTTGCAACACCCATTGTTTGTATGAGGGACTGAATGTACCTAGGAAGTGGTTAAGTAGGGGTGGGACTTAGCTGAAGTCAGACTGCAGTTCCCTCCCCCTAGTTGAGAAGTGGTGATGCAGGCTTGTAGGCTGCCTCTGTTGGGACAAATCAGCACACCCTTTTATGGGATAGGGTGGTTGTGAAATAGGATTTGCTTAGTGTAGTTATTGTGCTCAAGAAAAAAATCTTTTCTTCCTTGGTAGCTTGATTTTCTAGCAGACATTATGTGGCATGTTGCTCACTAAATCCACTTTGATGATTTGAATATGTGCAGTAACACCATGATGTGACCCATAACATTTCCCCCACCTAAATTAGGGTCATGTTTTCTATTTTAATAACTATGTATTTGTGTAACTATTGTGACATTTACAGGGTGTCAGGTATTTGCAGTGTTGTGGAGGTGTGAGACAATATAAAACTTCTACTACAACTGTTACACGGGTAAGATCTGATGAATCTGACATCATTTCAACTTGTTTCCTGCAGAACTACGGCTTCTGCACTTGAATAGACACTGGCACAAAAACAGTTTGATTATTAATAATCAGAGATAAATGCATGCTTTTAAAGCATCACCTGCATAATGTCTTTAAAATGATTTAACAAGGTCAAATAATGGAAAATGTAATCATAAACTTGTTATTCAACCGTTCACTTGTGCCATTTAGGCCTTTGCCAAGTTATTTGACAGTATAAGTCAAACAATAGCTACTTTCTGTGTTTCTTTTTTTTAAAAAAAGCCAACTTATAATAATGGTAAAGAAAATCTAAAAGTAACAATGTACATTTGTGTCCAATACTACTTATATCCCTTTCAAATTTAGATTTTTAATTATTTTTGTTCACCCAAGAAGAAGAGAGAATAGATGTTGTATAAGATGAGATGGGTATTGCTCAAACGGTGAAGGAAAAAATGTAAAATGAGTATAAATTTTCCATAAAAATAATTTGCATTTCTTGTAAATTTTAACAAAAATATTTATAACATCAATTATTGGAAAACATTTTTTGACATCATAGTAATCAACCTTTTGCAAATTGCTAACCTGCTTTTTGCATTTTTCCTACTATGGTTATGACTTACACTTTAAGAGCTCCAGATCTCTGAGGCTGGTAAGCCTCCTGGTCGTCACCGTAATATTAAATTCCCGTCACAGATTGTCAGTGGGCTTCAAGTCAGGATTGGCTGGACCACTCCAAAAAGTTACTATTATTTCAGACTAGAAGAAACAAAGTGCAAAATAAAATCTGCCGGGGGTAAGAATAGTTTGGAATAGTCCTTATCTGACAATCATCAGATAAGGATCTGATGATTGTGACAAATACCCTTTCCCCTATTTCTAACACATTTAACTGTAAGGCACTGTTGTGTAGTATTAATGAAACATTCCCCCTGATCACACAGTGAAAGGTGTAAGTTTTTAAGACTTCTACATTTTCCGACCACTTTAGAATTAATACTAGCAAATCAAAATTTTGTAACTCAGTGCCGTTTCTCTTGTCATCAGAATCTTTGCCTGTTGGACTGATGACCCAGCCTGCTCCCTGCAGGCCTGAGTATCTGTCAGACCAGTGGTCAATAGAGAAAGATGTTTTATTTCATCCTCGGGCTTAGAAAATGTTAATTAATGTAGTGTATTATTCCTTGATAATTTCTATCAACAAACAAAGCTAAGAAAAAATATTTTATAAGTTGGAAAGTGTGTCCAAATTTTTTTCTTTGTGTAACATAGAGTGAAAATAGAGTTGTGTTTCTTCAGCCAAAATAAACAAAAATGAGATCAATAAAATTTATTTTTGTTGGATGTGCTTCATGGATCAATTTTATGAACATTGTCTCCCACTTTGTATTTTTAACCTAAACTGGAATAAATATGTTGTCTCACACACACAATATACACTGTATGGGATTATGTTTATTCTTGTGAGCAAATTTGTGGGAGGAGAGATTGTGTGGTACTTTGAACTCATATTCCTGTTAGACTGGTTTCAGTTGAGTGCAGGGAACAACTCTATATGCCTTAAGTATGAGGCAAAACTACCAGTGCTTGTCAGAGCAGTAGTGTAAGTTTCTGGAATATCAGATCTCTATATGTGGATTCCTCAACCCCTGGAACCTGTTAAACCAGAGAAATGATGAGTTAAGATGTTCAGTGTTCTGAAAGATGTAGGGCACTTCTACACTAATGTTGCTGTTATTGTCTGACCTTTGAACCAATGAAGACAAGTTGGTGTAGTCAGACAGCCTTTTACAGGAGTACCAGTTACATGTACTCCTGTAGAAGGCTCTGCATTCTAATTGATGCAGAGATGTCATTCTAACCTTGTTGGTCCAAATTCACTTTAGTTGAAGTTGTTTTGAAGTCCTTGTGGTGGAAGAGCACAAAGCATTTTGCCATTCATGGTCTTAGAAAACAGTCTGTGTCTTGGCTTTGTTTTAGTTTGACAGACATAATGGAGCCCAGAACCATGTGTGTGTGAAAAATGTAACATTTACTGCTTTTGACTTGTTGGTGTGTGTATTCATAGAGCGGTGTGTGTTTCAGACATGGCGAAGGGACCAGTTGACCCCAGGGAGATTCTGAAAGGCGTTGAAGCCCTGCTGGGAAAGGATGGTGAGCTGCGCAGTCTTGAGGGAGTCCCGAAGGTGTTTAGGTGAGAAGTTCAAGTCTGATGAACCTCTGTGCCCCCTGCTCTTCCATTGTTAATAAATGTGCCAACATAGTTTTGCTTGTGCCAACATAGTTTTGCTTGTTTTCTTTTCCTTGCAGCTTGATGAAAGCTTCTACTAAGATGGTCAGTAGGTGTATGTACCTCAACGTGCTGCTGCAGACGAAATCTCATGATATTCTTAACAGGTGGGACTTCTACATACCATATCTTGCCATTATTAATCCTGCAATATATAGTGTTCCATTTAACTCCTAGTCCCTGAGCTACAGATATATTTCCTTTATCTCAAAAGATCTATATGTGTTCAGTTTTCTGTTGGTGTATAAATGTGTTAGTACAAATGGATCCTGATGTAAACCATAGCTGAGATTGACTCTGTTGTAGTCTTCATTAAATCAGCAGTTCCTTCACACAGGTTCATCAGAGTTGGTGGTTACAGGCTGCTCAATTCCTGGCTTACCTACTCAAAAACCACCAACAACAGCCCTCTGCTTCAGCTCATCCTGCTCACACTGCAGAAGCTGCCCCTTAAAGTAGACCATCTCAAACAGGTAATGCCTTTATTTTTCCGGAGTACACATGTAGTCACATGTCCAGCTACTTTTAGTAATCCTGTTGTCTTTCATTGTTTTCCCAGAACAACACAGCAAAACTTGTAAAGCAGCTGAGCAAAAGTGCAGAAACAGAAGGTCAGTTTACTTCACTTTAAGATAAATTAAAGCTAATTTGTGTTGCAGCGCTAACATGGACTCTTTGTTTTTAGAATTGAGAAAGTTGGCAGCTGTTTTGGTAGACGGTTGGATGGCAACAATTCGTTCTCAAAGTGTCTCAAGCAGCAGCAGTTCCCCTGCTGGTACAGACTTACTTATCTTTCACTCTTCTACAGACTGTAAAGTCTACCATTTTAACACACTGCTGTTTGTCTTTAAGATAAAAAAAAGAAGAAGGAAGAGAGCAAGATGGCAGTGAGGGATGTGAAGGAAAAGAGTGGAGATGAGGGGAGGAAGAAGGAAAAATCCAAAGCTCATGCACCCAGCCATACAAAGATTCGCTCCATAGGTATGCTTGACTTCAGCAACAATGATCCTGTGGGTTATACAGTATATACTCTATATTTGTGTATGTATAATGATTGTATGTTTGTACTGCATAGGTCTGGAGATGGAGGCTTCCAACCCAACTCCTCCTAAAAAGACGTCCTCTGCACCACAGCTGGGTGAGAAATACATCATAAAGCCCCCGTTACTCAAGAGGCCGAGGTAAGGCCAGTGTTCTAGCTTTCTTTTAAAACAGTGCCGCCCTGTGTTGTGATAATGAATCTAGTTCAGTCTGCCAAATTGAGCACTAAATGTTTTTTTCCAATAGTTCTGGTCCTTCAGATGCTCCACCTCTTGAGAAAAAATACAAACCTCTCAATACCCCTTCAAATGCAACCAAAGAGATCAAAGTGAAGATAATTCCAGCACCACGTAAGCTTATTCACAGAAAAACAAAGCAGCTTTGTGTTCCTAGCTGATGGAATAACAGTGTTGATATGGGCTGTTTTTTTTTCCCCTCATTGCAGCAATGGAAGCTACAGGCTTTCTGGACGCCCTGAACTCAGCCCCAGTGCCTGAGATTAAGATCAAAAAGAAGAAACCACCTGGTGCTTCTATTCCTGCTAACACCAAAGCTGTCTCACCAACATCAACCAAGGTACTGACTGCGTTTATGGGACTCTAACAGGAGTCTTAATGTTGTTAAGGTGGTCACGTTACACTAGTGATGTTTCGCCACATTATTAACGCTACTCTATTGATGCTACATTACTGAATCTACACTGGTCAAGCCACACTACAGTGATGCTATGTTACACCATCACTGTAACATACAGTTACATCACTGTATCTCTGTACACTAATGATAGTGTAGTATAGTATATATGTATAGTGTATCATTTGTGTAGTGATACATTAGTAATGTAGCATCATCAACATAGCACAATATGCTATGCTAATGGTGCTAATCATTAGCGTAATGATGGTACACTTTTAGTGCTACAGTACTGATGCTACACTCTGGATTCCACACTAATGGTGCTACTATGCCTGTCGCAATGAACAATAATTCAATAAATCGCATAATAAATGGAAACAAGCTCAATAATTTCCATGATAGATAAATTTTCTCCTGTCTTTATCTTTCTACTGAAGACAGGATGAAAAAAGGTTTCTTCTGACTTCCTTTTTCAAGGGCAATTTTGTTTTTTAAAGACTTATTACATGAACAAGCTCATTCAAGTGTGATTGTAGTTGTTTTTTATTTAATGGAAGCACCAGAATTGTGAAATTAGCAGAATATTAACAAATATTTGCGCAGATTTGTAATGTAGTCACAGCAGTCTGTCAGGGTGTCTGCCACAGCAAGAGCTAGTCCCCCCCAGCTCATTATTTGGACTGAACTTAAATGTTTTAAACTAGAAAACTGCTTTTAACCATACCTTTTCTGTTCTCAGACAAACCCATTTGACAGCAAACCAGCTGGCTATTCTCCATCTTCAGCTAGACCTGCATCCCCAGAAACCTCTGCTTCCTCGATTGCTGCTGATGAAAACCAGGAGCCAGAGCAACCTTTGACCCCAATTCCTGCTGAGGATCCAGACACTGCTGACAATAGTACGGTCCAAAGACTTGTAACTCTAAGAATCTGTCCTACATCTCACTGACATTGTACAAGAATTTACTTTTTAATCTGAAACAATTACTGTATTGTCACAAACCTAAATAGTGTGTTGCAGTCTGAGCCTAACCTGTTAGTGAAACACTGGAGGAGTAGACGGCTAACCAGCTAAATGCTACTGACAGATAAGTATGACTTTGCACAGTAAACCAATGTCTGTTCCTGTGTGCTTCAGCTGAGAAGCCCAACGCCTTGGCAGAACCGCGTGCAGACGAGGAGAGCCTGACCAAGAAGGGGAAAAAGAAAAAAACCGTCCACTGGGCCGAGGAAGAGCAGCTCAAGCACTACTTCTATTTTGATTTGGATGAGACAGAGAGAGGTATGTGTGAACTAATAGACATACTTTTTGCTGAGGAAACTAATCAGGATCACAAAGTAAATCTGCAAAAAAACAACAAAACAAAAAAAAAACATATGTTTGTATAAAATATAGTGCAAAAGAAGGAATTTGTTGTCCCCTTCCACTACCTCTAACATTTAATTTAATTTACAGTCAATGTCAACAAGATCAAAGATTTTGGTGAAGCTGCCAAGCGGGAGCTTATGATGGACAGGCAAACGTTTGAGATGGCTCGTCGGCTTTCACATGACACCATGGAAGAAAGGGTCCCCTGGACACAACCCAGGCTCCTGACGCTGGCGGGCAGCTTGGTGACCCCAGGGGCCAACAGCACAGAGAAACACACCCAGAGAGAGCGTGAGATGGGCATCCTACAGGAAATCTTCCTCAGTAAAGAGAGGTAACTGTGCATATTAAGCAGAAGTCTGCACTATGCTTGTTAACTGTGGAAGCAGCTTTGAGTGTTTTCATCTTAACCTGTTGTGTTCCTCAGTGTACCTGACAGCCCTCATGAACCAGACCCAGAGCCATATGAACCCATGCCCCCCTGTCTCATTCCTCTGGACGAGGTTAGTACACAGAACCACAAACACTCAGTCATTACTGTAATGTCTTATTTGGTCTACTAAGCTGTGTATGTGTTGTTCCCTACAGGACTCGTCTATGATAGATGAGGACTACGGTGAGCCTGCAGACGCCGCCTCCCAGCAGGCCCAGGGTGAGAGTTCCAAGCTGCCGCCGGTCCTGGCCAACCTCATGGTCAACCTGAGCAGCAGCTCCCGGAGCCCCCAGGCCTCCAGTGCCACAAGCAACCCTGCAGCTCCAGTGGTCAACGTACAGGAGCTGCTCTCATCCATCATGGTACTGATGAGATTTGAACAACAGGCACTCTTTTTTAAGCACCGTTTCTAGTGCTCTCAAAGAATACACACACACAGATCTTGTCCAGCTAGCTAATACCTGTTTTGTGTCATCAGGGAGCTTCTGGTGGTCAGTCTACTGAAGAGCTGATAAAGCAGCCAGACTTCTCCGATAAGATCAAGCAACTGCTGGGTTCCCTGCAGCAGAGCCAGATCCAAACGCAGGGAGGACCACCTCCAGGTAAACACATGTCCTGATCCATCATGCACCTTCCCTCCAAAACAAACACTAATGTCTTCTTCCTGCTCAGTCAACTTGGGGCTGCTAGGACATGGCCCAGGCATGAACAACATGACCAACATGCACATGCAAGGGCCCATGAATGGTGGATACCCACCCAACAGCTCACCTGGGGGTCCTCGCTTCAACCATCCCCCTCCACCTCACAACCATGGGCCGCCCTTCAATAACCCTGGAGGCCCTCGCATGATGGGGCCCCGGCCTGGACAGGGCAGAGGAGAGAACGGGAACTACTGGGGAGAGGACTCCATGAGAGGAGGACCACACAGAGGAGGACATTTCCACCGAGGAGGCCGGGGTCGCGGTGGAGACCTGGGTTTCAGAGGCAGGGGCCGTGGAGGGCCCAGAGGAGGACACAACAACATGAATGGTACGTGAGCTAAAATCATGGATTCTGAGAATATTACATCTACTTATTCAACATACAAATTGAACTGGAGAGTTTTAAGCCAACCAAAATTGCTTAACCAGCTTATGCCACTATGTAACGGTCTTTACTTGTTACAGATATGTCCAAAAGGCCGGTATGTCGTCACTTCATGATGAAGGGAAGTTGCAGATATGAAAGTAATTGTGCTTTCTACCACCCTGGTGTGAACGGCCCACCTCTACCACCCAACTACCCAGCTAACCAACACAATCAGCACGCACAGCATGGCCACTAGGGGACACTGTCATCACTCCCCATGTCGTCTACATCCACAGCGGCAGACTGACTGCAGTTATGCTGATGAATCACTGAGATCTGACTCTGCAGACAGACGCTTTGAGACTACAGCAAATAGAATTTGTGCAACATGATCAGAGATGGGACACGAGTGTATTTGTTGTGATTTTGTTTTATTGTTTTCCTTGATCTGTGAGACTGAGAAAAGACCTGGCCACTATATTTGAGTTGCTGCAGCTATTTATAGGCTCACTTTGCTCTGTGCTTCATGCCGTGAATATCATTGACCAAAATATTTTTTCAGAATTTTTTTTAGAACAAAACATCCCTCTTAATTTGGCTTTGGAGTTTGTGCCAAATATTATGCTGCTGTAGGATTTTTTTTCAGTTAATCCCATCCCCAGTGTAGTTTGGACCAAGGATATTCACTGATGAAGGTTAGTGAAACAGAACGCAGTCAGATTGTACTGGGCTTAGCTCAGCAGCTATAATTTTTTTTCTAATCCAACAAAGCAGGTCCAGCTTTTTTCAATTTTTATTTTTTCTGTCGCTAATATGAAATGCTAGCAGATGCTAAAAAAGCTGAGCAGTGTGCTACATGGATATTTTCTGCATGCACTCGCCTGTATTTGTGGGTCTAAAGTGACAATCTTGGCATAACTGTGGTCATTATTGTTGAGCTACTGCTTGTAACTTGTGTACTCTCATGTAAACCCAGAAAGGGTTTGTGTTGTCAGTGTTAGAGATGATGTATCCGTCTGTGGGTCACATATAACAAGTGTTTTCTGTGAAAACAATGATTTTTTTTTTTTTTGTCTCTTGTGGGACTTTGCGAATGTAATGTTAAACGTTGCTCCCTCCAAACATTTTTGTTTATTTTTTGATACAGTCTTGGCCTTCGAACCTGTGTGAAATGTCTTCATTTTTATTGTTTGAACAAAATCTCTGTATGAATACAGAATGCATGCACACATACACACACGCACACATACACACACACACACACACACATATATATATATACACACACACATATCACATATATATATACACACACACATATCACATATATATATATATACACACACACATATATCACATATATATATATATATATATATATATATATATATATGTGTGTGTGTGTGTGTTCTTTTTCAGTTATTTTGCAGACATGAAATGAAGTAATATCCAACTCTGACCAATGAGGTATATATATATAACCTCAGATTATAGACTGTTAAAACTAGAAACATGTTGGTGTCTTCCATCTTTTTGTTTGTATTTATGTGTTTTAAGTTTTACAAAGATAAACCTTGCCATATTTAATTTATAAATGCTGAAACACTTAATTTTGAAGCCTCATCTGGGGTTAAATTGGTTAGTGTGACCAATGGCCAGTATTCCACAAAATATAAAGCTCAAAATATGGAACTAGAGGCTCTAAATATAACTTGTACTTTTAAGTTCACAATAGCTCCAATCAATCAAGGATTTCATTGAGAAGAAATGTCTAATTACCTTTTAACATACCCTATATTGCCAAAAATATTTGCTCAACGGCCTTGACTCACATATGCGTTTAACTGACATCCCATTCCTAATATATAAGGTTCATTATGGATTATACCCTTTGCAGCTTCAACTCTTCTGGGAGTCTTCTAGGAGTGTTTATGGGGATTTTTGACCATTCTTCCAGAAGTGCATTTGTGAGGTCACATACTGATGTTGGAAGAGAAAGCCTGGCTTTCAGTCTCCTTTCTAATTCATCCCAAAGGTGTTCTATCAGGATAAGGTCAGGACTCTGTGCAGGCCAGTCAAGTTCATCTACACCAGATACACCAGATATACACCATGTCTTTATGGACCTTGCTTTGTGCTCTGGTCATGTTGGAAGAGGAAGGGGTCAGCTCCAAACTGTTCCCACAAAGTTGAGAACATGGAATTATCCAAAATGTCTTGGTATGTTGAAGTATTCAGAGTTCCTTTCACTGGAACTAAGGGGCCAAGTCCAGCTCCTAAAAAACAATCCCACACCATGGTCCCCCCTCCACCAAACTTTACACTTGGCTCAATGCTGTCAGACAAGTGCAGTTCTCCTGGCAACTGCCAAACCCAGACTCATCTATCAGGTTCCCAGATGGAGCATGATTCGTCCTTCCAGCGAATGCACCTCCACAGTTCTAGAGTCCAGTTTATACCGCCGCATCCAATGCTTTGCATTGCTCTTGGTGATGTATGGCTTGGATGCAGCTGGTCACCATGGAAACCCATACCATGAAGCTTTCTGCGCACTGTTCTTGAGCTAATCTGAAGGCCACATGAAGTTTGGAGGTTTGTAGTGACTGACTCTGCAGAAAGTTGGCGACCTGTTTGCACTATGTGCTTCAGCATCCACTGACCCTGCTCCCTCTGTTTACGTGGCGTAGCACTTCATGGCTGAGTTGCTGACTTTCCCAAAGACTTCCATCTTTTTATAGCATTATAAGCTGACAGTTGACTGTGGAATATTTAGGAGTGAGGAAATTTTACGAGTGGATTTGTTGCACAGGTGGCATCCTATCACAGTTCCACACTGGAGCTGTGATAATGGGTTGCTCTTCAGAGCAACCCATCCATCCATCCATTTTCTGAACACCCTTGTCCCTCATTGGGGTCGGGAGGGGTGCTGGTGCCTATCTCCAGCTAACGTTCCGGGCGAGTTCAGAGCAACCCATTCTTTCACAAATGTAAAAACAGTGTTCATATCTATGTGGTTTATTTCATACATTTGTGGCCATGAAAGCGATTGGAACACCTGATTCTGATCATTTGGATGGGTAAAGCAAATACTTTTGACAATATAGTACACCGTGCTCCAAATTATTATGCAAATTAGATTTACGTGTTATAAAGATTAAATTTTTCTTGTGCTATTAAATTTATAGATGGTATTGTGTGTCAGGGCTCTTTGAATCACTATAATTAATTTCAGAGAGCTGGTTGATTAGTTTGTCTGGTGAGCTCAATTAAAGGAAATCAACTTAGGAAGGATGTTACACATTATTAAGCAGGCCACAGGTTTCAAGCAATATTGGAAAGAGAAAGGACCTCTCTGCTGACAAAAATCATCAGATAGTGTAGTGCCATATGACAAGTAATGAAAACATTAGATATTTAACAAAAACTGAAGCGTTATCGTACTGTGAAGAGATTTGTGGCTGGTTCAGAACAAAGATAGGTTTGTGCAGATAAAGGCATAATGAGGGAGGTTTCTGTTAGACAAATCCATTGGATTAATAGAGCAGCTGCTAAAATGCTTACAAAGCAGCAAACAGAAGCTGCTGGTGCCTCTGGAACCTCAAGGTGAAGAATCCTCTAGAGGCTTGCGGTGCATGAACTCACTATTCAGCCACCCCGTAACCAGTGCTCACAAGCAGAAAC
>NW_006800040.1:93616-97564 GCF_000485575.1 Poecilia formosa
ATTCCTGTGACATCAGCAAGGAGGTAGTGGAGTCATGTTTTGGGTCGAAATCATGGGAAGAGAGCTGGTCAGCCCTTTCAGAGTCCCCGAAGGTGTGAAAATGACATCAGCAAAGTATATGGACTTTCTGAATAATCACTGTCTTTTGTGGTTCAAAAAGAAGCGCCATACCTTCAGTAGCAAAATCATATTCATGCATGACAATGCATGCTGCAAGAAATATCACTGTGTCATTGGCTGTTTAAAAGGGGAGAAACTCATGGTGTGGTCACCATCCTCCTCTGACCTCAACCCTATTGAGAACCTTTGGAGTATCCTCAAGCAGAAGATCTGAAGGTGGGATGCAGTTCATATCAAAACAGCAGTTCTGGGAAGGTATTCTGACATACTGCAAAGAAATTCAAGCAGAAACTATCCACAAACTCACAAGTTCAATGGATGCAAGAATTGTGCAGGTGATATCAAATAAGGGGTCCTATGTTAACCTTTAATTTGATCTGTTAAGATGTTTTACATTGAAATAGCTTTTGATTTTAGTACCTTTGACCACTTAATGCCGCACATTCAAAGAATGACTGTTTGCAGTTCTTTATAATCCATAAAATGTTTAGAAAATCTGCTGTGCATAATAATTTGGAACAGTGCATTTTGAGTTTCTATCCAAAAATCACCACTCAGTCAAGCTACTTCATATTCTGCCACAATAATAGATCATACACACATGAATTCTATTCAATCTTGATATTCTAGACTGAATAAAAGAATAGAATATAAATACTATAATAATACTGTCAAAGAACTTTACAAAATAGCTCTAAGAAATGTTCTCACTAAGTTTTCTGGCAATTATAGAAATAATTTTGGTAATTCTAACCGACCTAAATCAAGAAATGTTTGATCTGATTTAACTTTAATTAGTCAGAAAAAGACTAGTGAACATCTAACAGGTATTAAATTAAAGAGCTCTGCTTCTTAAACCCCAGCGACTCCTGAGGTTTTTGGGAACAAGTTTCTGTGTGTATTTTATGCACACACATACCCATACACACACAGCATCAGATCCGTCTTTACAAGGCGGGGCTGAGTGTAGTTGATAAATATGAAACGTTAATGGGAGAGATCTTAACCAAGCCCATGAGAGCAAATATTGACCATTGTACTCCTAAAACATACAATAAAACGGACAGAAAGCAACAGTTAGGACACCTCAGCACTAATCAGCTTCCGCATCCTGTTACAAGTGACTGTTGACAGAATTTGTTTGTTTTAGTCCTCGGTTGATGAAGAGGTCCGTCAGAACACCTGCTCCTTTTGAAGAATGTATTTTTCTTGAACAAGGCCTTGAAGATACAAAGCTCATGTATTTGATTACAAACTGGGGAAGAGGCATGGTGTATTCATTATGCTCAAGTTCCACAAAAGATTTAAAATGCTTCAATCTGTTTTCTTTCCTACCAATTTAGATAAGAATACACTGAACACAACACTTATGGGTGACCATATTTCTTGCAGTACTCACTGAAATAATAGAAAATTTACTAGGTATTTTTAAAACTTTACTTCCTTCTGTCAGTAAATGTTTGAATTCAGTCAACACATCTAGAACAGAGCCTTTGTTTTTGGAAAGCTCTATCTACAATACTCCACCTAACTTTTATTTTACTGGATTTGACCTTGGTTTGGAAACAGCACAGCAGAACAGCTTCATCGCAAAACCAAACCATGAGCAGGATGTGCTTTTATGGCATGGTATGATGTGTAGTGCAGAGAAAATAAGAGGCACTGAGACTGAGTGTAGAAACAGACATTGGCATACTGGAAAAAGAAGGAAAGAGTTGATGGAGTGGGTAAAAGGTGGATTGGATGTCCGGAGACTCACTCCTGCCTGGGACAGAACAATGGAAGCATTGAGCTACCTCTTTACAGGCTTTGTGAAGACACCCCTGAAGTGATGGCAGAAGGAAACTGGCATGATGGAAAAAATAAAAAAAAATTAAAACTTTTATAAAATTGTGGATGTAGACATATTGCATGTAGACAAGATAATGGACAGCATCAACCTAAAACGTTGAGATTCTTGTTTGTCCAGGTTGACGTGTCTGCATCCGCCTTCCTGGACAAATCAACAGTCTATGCTTTGCAGCAAATATGTACCAAGTTGCACCTTTGTGTATCGGGCAAATCACATAAAACCAGTTATGATTGAGTCTTCCAGTGGTGACTCATCATTAGAATGGAGTTGAACTCCTCCTCTTTCCCAAAAACAGTCATGGATCTGGAAGATTAACTAAGCTGAATCAGCATTGAAGAAATGTGGCATTTTTCAAGTTTGATGGAAATATTTTCATAAATGTGGTTAGTACATGGACTACACATTGAGTTACAACAAGCTGGCTGATCATTCTAGCTTTATGTTATGATTTGCAGTAAATCCATCATCAGCTCAGGATGCTGACCTGTCCATGGATTTGAGCCAAGCTCATCTGTGATGCAACAATGACTCAATGACTTGGGAGCAAGATAAGATTAAATAACATAACTGACAGAGTATTAATCCTGTTCAATTTGTGAAAAATCCTTTCCAGAAACTATTTGTGGTGTTCCAGTGACCTGAATCTGAAAAAACACTGGCTTAAAACATTTATATTCAGTACCTTGTTATAAAACTAATTAATATTTAGAGTCATACTTTAACATCAGTGATTCTACAGGAAAATGCACCAAAATTTCAGATACAACTTTTCCAACAGAGTTCAGTTTGCACATTTTTGAGGCACTCCTGGGAATTCCAGCTGAGGACGGAAAGAATGGGAGCAGTGAGAAAGAAGAGGGCGGATCCTCAGGGAACAGGTGCTTAAAAAGGGAACAGGTGAGCTTTAGCATGCAGGAGATCACTGAGCTTTGGTCCAACCTGTCACAAACAACGAAGGTAAGTCGTTATGGAGAATTCACCTGATGGAAAAATTTCTTCCCTTTCAGATTTAATAGCTAAACTCTTCTCAAATTCACTAATAGCTAATGGAAGTTAGGTCTTTGACAAAGGAAATTTGTTTTTTTCCAACAGGTTCTTTTTATATAAGAGAAACAATATTTCCTAAGTAAACTAAAAAACTGTCAAAGATTAGTGTGGAGGTAGAGTGTCTTTGGGTGCTCCACCTTTTTTTCTTGTATTTGAAAATTGTAAGAGGCAATGGACACAAAGATTGAGTTTTTATGGGAATATTTTGATCTTTATTGATTGTAGCTTCACTGAGTCACTGAGTCTTTCATAACTATCTGTCTTCATACAGAACTTGAGACTTCATTCACTTATTGTCTACCATTCAGAGATAAAAAAAAAAACACTTCTAAATGCTGATGTGTATAAGGAGGTTGGAGAACTGAAATAAGAGATTAGAATGTTGTCCCAGAGTGGAGACGATGGTGGGGATGGTGAGGACATCCAGGGGGAACAGCAGAAAAGTGATGAGACATTGTGAGGCATGTAGATTCACCTACAAAAAAAAAGCAAATTATATATTTTTAAAAATTAGGAATGATATACTGTGCAATAGGGACAAAATTACAGCATAAAATGACACTCTGATTCATGTACAACTGAGTAGGATAACTAAAAAAAGGTGCAAAATGTGCATATGCATTTGTGCATCAAAAAAGAAGATTAAATGTTAGGAGAATAAAAATGAAAATAAAATTGTGGAAATAAGAGGTGTGTAAAAACCAGCAAAAATGTTATTTAAAATGAGCAAAACGGTTCCAGTAGGTGATGGAAACACCGGTAGGTTGTTGGAGTGTGATGGTCAGGGCCGTGCAGAGACCACTAAAAGGGCAGGTGCTCAAAAAAAAAAAAAAAAAAAGGGCACATCTAACTGCATTCTAAGACAGAATATTAACAAAGCCACACAGTTTTCAGAGTTTAATAAACAATGATAAATTACAAAATTGTGA
>NW_006800040.1:99006-103489 GCF_000485575.1 Poecilia formosa
TGTTGTACAAAAAAAATAAAAAAATAAAATAATTTTAGTACATGTTATTATGTGTCAGAAGAGGGCTTTGAAAAAATAATAATACCAACAAAAAAAAAAAAGAAATTGACCAAAAGGGCACTTTGGGGCAAGGAGCAAAAAGGGCAGGTGCTCAAGCACCCCCAGCACCCCCCTCTGCACGTGCCTGGTGATGGTTATATAAATCTACAGATGTTTTTTGTTTTTTTAATATGTGATTTTTCAAAATTTGTGGTTTATTTTCATGTATTCTTTGTATTGACTCTTATTTTTAACGTAGTCATCAAGGATGGTGAAGGCTGTGCTTTCTGCTGTTTTGGTGTTGGCGATCATTTCCTCCACCATTGCCAAATACATCCCGAAGACTGGCAAGAGGATCCCACAGACTCTGTCGAGAGGTCTGTAGCAACCAGCAGAGATTACATGACTAAATGAATATGGATGGTGACAGATGCTGGGACCAACTAGATTCTTACAACTTTTGATATTGTTACACATTTCCAGGATGGGGTGACCAGCTGATCTGGGCTCAGACATATGAGGAGGCTCTCTACTGGTCAAGGTCAAGGTAAGAAACAGTTGAAATGTGGACGACCACAGAGCTTCTCGAATAGAGCAGTAAATGAAATGTGCTGCTTTACAGGAACAAGCCTCTGATGGTCATATTTCACCTGGAGGACTGTCCACACAGCCAAGGTAAGGCTCTGGGTTGTTAGTAGTTGGGAAACATGTTGGTCATGTGTGCCTTCACCTCTGCTTCTGTTCCATGTCCTGCTGCAGCACTGAAGAAGGTTTTCTCTGAAAACAATGAGATCCAGAAAACTCTTGATGAGGATTTCATCGTTCTCAATCTCATGGTAGGTTCCACAGTTTATCAAGTCAGGTTTCCCTGGAAACCAGTGAGCTCTTAAATTTGCATAATGGCTCATTCTTCATACTTCACACTAAGGTGCAGTCTTCAACAACAACCCATTCAGTTATCATTCAGTTTTCTGACAGATTTTGTTAGTCTTTCTCAAATTTTCATTTATGTTTTTTGAAGTATCACATATATACATAGCCAGAAGTGTTTAAGCTGAACAGATGCTGATGTTCAGACAAACAGCTGTAGTCCTGAAAGACTCAAACATGCCGTTTTTCTTCCCTCCAGTATGAAACCACAGACAAGCATCTGTCCCCTGATGGACAATATGTTCCACGGATCCTTTTTGTTGGTAAGTGCTTTGCGTCTGGATTTTCTTTTTTTACATAATTAACAGATTTAATTCTGTAGACTGAAGGCCAAACCTTTATGTATTTGTTGCCAATATGATTCTCTAAAGATTTATATGGTTTAATAATACATGTTGTGTTTCCATGTGGGAACTGTTTAATTTAAGGGAAGGATAAACAAGAATGATTATAAGCAGTGTTTCCTTTGCTTGACTAAACCATAATTTAACTTTGAAGAAGTTAAAGGTGGAGGAACAAATAGCCATTTCACCAGTTTGCACACAATCAGCAAACTGGGAATCTCTGTGGAAACCTTTCTCTGTAGAACCTTTCTACAGAGAAAGGTTTCCTTTCTACAGAGAAAGGTTTCCACAGAGATCCAAAAGGTTTCCACCTTTCTACAGAGAAAGGTGAAAACCTTTCTTTCTACAGAGAAACCTTTGCAGTGGTTTAAAAGTTTAAAACATTTTAATTTGTTACCTTCTTGGTAGAATTATGAGGCCAAAGTCTTTCTATTATATACAATGGTATCAATCAATCAATCAATCAATCAATCAATCAATCAATCAATCAATCAATCAATCAATCAATCAATCAATCAAAATTTATTTGTATAGCACAATTCAGCAGCAAGGCATTTCAAAGTGCTTTTCATCATTAAAAACAAAAACAGTCATGTGACATTGAATAAACAATAAAATAAAATAAAAATAAAATAAAAATAAAAAAAACATTAAAACCCGCACCCCTTTTCTGACTATATTTTGATCTGTCAGGACTTAAACTTGTCCTGACTACAAGTTTAAGGGAGAGAAGGAGAAAATATCTGCTTTGCTGTAAACTCACCACCATCATTCACTAATGATAAAATTATCTGTTCACGTATACAAACTAGTTATGTTGCAGATATCAGAAACAAGCATAGTATATATGAAACATTTATGTATTTTCTTATTTATGCAGAGTAGGAACACTCATGCACATCTCATCATTTACCTTCTCAGTGTTTGTTAACTTCCCGGGGATAAAACTGCAGCCAACTGGTTTAAAAGCAGACACTCTGCTTTACTTAATACCAAAATAAAAGTTATACTGTAAAATTCACATTCACCAAAGTATCTCTTTTTTCCATTCAGTGTTTTTTGTTAGTACACAGAAAGATGTTCATTTTCCAAATCCCAAACCATATACTTACAGGCAGAAGCAATTAATAAAGTTTATCACCAAACTGCCTTTTGAATAAGTGACAAATCATTTTCTTGTTCCTACACATAATACAGGATGGTTATCAGACATCTCTTCAAAGTAGATGCTCACAGATCTTGACTAGTTGCACTTATCCAGGGCTCGTCTCTTCACAGACCCCTCCATGACAGTGAGGGCTGACATCAATGGACGCTACTCTAACCGCATGTACGCCTATGAAACGGGTGACATCAGCCTCTGTAAGTGCTGCACATGTGTGTTCTGCAGGCTGTGTGTATTCAGCTGAAATGCACAAAATCATTGCTTCTTGTTTCTCCCTCAGTGATAAGCAACATGCAGACAGCTAAGAAGCTCCTGAAGGCTGAACTGTGAGGACCCGGACTCCAGTCTGTCACCACTGATCAGACAAAACTCTGTTTACCACTAACCTTTATGATTTTCATCCTAAATAAAATGTACTGATTCTTACAATTTGTGAAGCTAATCGTCTGGACATATATTTGATTTATGTTGATCAAATATACTGTAATATGAATTAATTATTTTGTTTGTCAATACAACACATTAAAACAAAAAATGTGTCTTATTTGTTTTGCTTCAACAGTGTTCCTGGTGTCCTTAGACAGCTCTTTGGTCTCCCTCTGGTGGGATTACATGAATTACAAGGGTCTCCCTTAAATAGTTTCAACCTTTACAACATGTAAACATAATTTCGTCATATAAGCCCTAACATACAAAAGGTTTGAACAACTTGTCATAATGTATCAAGCATCTTTCTATGTTTCCATTAGACTTTTATTTAATATGATCTGAATTTGTAAATTGCTCCCAGGTAAATCCTGACTTTCTCTTATACAGGATCATTAGATCCTGCATATCCTCTCTTGTTAGAATATCTATCACAGACAGACAGACAGACAGATAGATAGATAGATAGATAGATAGATAGATAGA
The DNA here is from genome assembly GCF_000485575.1 of Poecilia formosa. NCBI lineage: Eukaryota > Metazoa > Chordata > Actinopteri > Cyprinodontiformes > Poeciliidae > Poecilia > Poecilia formosa. Next base: position 102,397 of record NW_006800040.1, read on the forward strand.
TAGATAGATCAACCATTGAGCAATCAGTTTTCTGAAATAGATTGAAGATGCATCTCATGAACCATTAGTTGGCAAGAAAATGGTCAATACAGCCAGAGCTCAACACAATCTTACATTTCTTACAATGGAAGGACGACGATTTAGTCAAGGTCAACAGCCAGAGAGAGGAAGAGGAAGAGGAGTGAGGCTGTGATAGAGGGGTAAAGAGGTGAAACAGAAGAAGAGTCAGAAGAGGCTGAGGACATCTGCCAGTTTCCATCAGTAGAACATCAGGATTTGGTTTGTGACGCATAACAGGACTCTGATGGACTTCCTCTCATTCTGCTCCTCGCTCTTCAACCTTATTGAGGAATTTTTCTCAGCATGGAGAAGGAAAGTATAGGCACTGTAATTCCTACAGCACTGAATGTTCAGGAGACTGTCTCATGTCCCTATTTCTATTTCTATTTTAATTTTTATTTGTGCTCTGTAGTGCTATCTTTTTATTTTTGACATGGTCTGTCATCAACTTACAGTAAAATTATAAATGTGAATCTTCGCTCCGGCTCGGGACCAGCACCGATCTCCCACAATTACAACTCATACTTGTCATCAAAATAAGTAATGTTTTATCATCCCTCAAAACTACACTAAGACTATACTGTTGCACTGAAAACATGACTAACCAATTTGATTGCCTCGCCCACACGCAATGAAACAAGGACTTCTCATTCAGAGGTTCACAGATACAGTTAAGTAGGATTTAATAGACTGATGTTTGTACAAGTTGTTTTGAGACACGCTCACTGTTTAGCAGAATGATTTGAGAAATGCAACAAGGCAAGGCGACTGAGAAAAACTGAATGTTATGCATTTCAACTTTGTTTAATTTTATAAACATTAACTGTTCTTTGAACTGTTCACCGTTGCTCTGTAGTTTGTTTAGATTTATTTATGATAGTTTTGAATAGGGGCAGAAGCTGCTGGACTGATGCTAACCACTAACTTCATTTTCTCTCTTGTTAGAATATCTATAACAGATAGATAGATAGATAGATAGATAGATAGAAAGATAGATAGATAGATAGATAGATAGATAGATAGATAGATAGAT
>NW_006800040.1:103499-107487 GCF_000485575.1 Poecilia formosa
TAGATAGATAGATAGATAGATAGATAGATAGATAGATAGATAGATAGATAGATAGATAGATAGATAGATAGATAGATAGATAGATAGATAGATAGATAGCAAAGTGGAGTGTTGCGAAACCTTACAAAGACTGAGTGTTGTCCTTCAAGCGGAGGCGGGGTGCGGGTTGTGACACGGGGAGGACTGACAGATTTTTAGCAGTAGGGACTTTTCTTGAACGCAAGTATTTGCTCATATTTTTATCCACTGAATGAATTGATAGGTAGATTTTTTTTTAACTCTCTGTGTGAGATTCTGTTTATGTAAGAAACGAGGAATTTATATTTGAAGGTAACATAAACATGTCACTAAAGGAAAACTTATATAGACGGTTTTCTCTAACAGGATTTTCTGGATCCGCAGCCCTTTACTACCAACTGGTGGAGCTAATGCAGCAGCGCGTCGTTTATGAAGAGCCACTAAAGCCGAAAAGAAGAGTGTCGTTTTCCGCATTCCTCCTGCACCCTGCAGTCAGCTCGCAGCTCCGCTCCGGTTCGGGACCAGCACCAAGCACCGCCGCGCCGCTGGGTGGGAACTTCCCATCATACATCGGATCGTAGTCCTTTCAGCGGAACATTGGAGCAGGAACAAACCGGGGGCTGAGACTGTGAGTACTATTATTATCAATATTCATTTGTTTTATTCATCATACATTTAGATCCTGCGATGTTGCCTACGGCCTGTTTTAAACGGAGGAACAAAACTGCTCCTATTTCTCACATTAATGTTCTGACATTCCACGGCGGGTAGGGTGGGAATACACTCAGAGGGTTTGAAATGGGGACGGAGGCACATAACATGTTGAGTTAAAAAAACAAAACATTATGACTACTCTTCTAATAAACATTTAAGGGTAAATTGGTTGCCATCCAAGTTGTATGTGTTTTATTGAGCAATCAATTTTTTCACCATTAAGATAATTTACTGTAGAAAATACAATAGTTATGGTTCTGACTTCCATTTGTTTGGACCTGGGTCCACTGGGTCCAGTTGGCCTGCAACTTTTTTCGTGATCAGCTGGACTTTATTGGGGGGATTCCAAGTTCCAGGAGACAATGGCAAGTTTTGTCCTAGTTATAGAATATGACTTGTTCTCATTTCTTATTGAATAAGTGTTTTTGAAAAATGTTGCCTTAAAAAACTTCCACATGGTACAAAGGCAGCTGGCTTTTTTAGAATACAGAAAACTGACAAAAATTAAAAACTCCACATTACTGGACAGTTGTTTGTACAGCTGAAAATAATGGAGGTGTTTATATTGTCCTGTACTTCAAATTATAGAACAAATATAATTTTTAGGCCCCTGACTTGAAATCAAAAACACAACTGTTGAAGTACAAATTTTAAAGGACAATAATAAATTATCATAAATTCTGTGTGACTGAACCATCCCTTACCTCACTCAGATCATTAGGGAAAAAGGGAAATACAGCTCAGTGTTTGCTGACCTAACTCACCTAATGAGGAAGTACTTTCTTACTGCAATTCCTTTTTTGGCATGACTTTCTTTGTATTTTTCGAAAGCTATAGACACGGGCACGAATCTTCATGCGCTTGGTTCATGAAACAATTAGAAGTCCATTATTTAAACAACAAAAATGACAACTAAATCCTAGTTGGTATTCTGCCATTCCTCAGCTTCATGGTTGTACAGTTCATTACAATTTGCACCACTAGTGCCTCTTACTGCCTGCTCTTGTGCAGAGGATATAAATTAGCTAAGACAGAACTGGCTTTCCTCACTGACTCTTTCTGTCCCTCTTGGTGTTACCACACCCCCAGCAAACTGCAGCATAAAACACTTGAGATGCCACTACAGTGTCAGATGTTTTTAACAGTTTCTTGAACACACTGAGACCCGAGTCTCTTCAGAAGATGGAGGCTCTTCCTGTACTTCCTGTACAAAGATTTTGTGCTGGAGGACCTGTCCAGTTTTTTGTTGAGGTACTGAAGCTCTGCCACAATGTCAGTGTCCAAACCCTGGATGTTCACTGGGGATGTCTACGGACTTCTTATCAGAGAGTCATTCATTGCCACTAAAACAACATATTAAATAATCTGATATTGTTATTAGGTCATATGAAACATGACCTCGCCCTAAATCCCAGAAATGTATTTCCTGGATGATATGTTGAAATATTTTTGGATTTTTTAAAAATGCAAATAAATACAAAAAAAAATTGTTTAATTAAAAATAGACTCTAGTTGATGTCATGTTTGCATGTTATATGAATTTATTAAATGAGAGAAAACAGCCACTTCCATGTTATTATTCAACTGCACAAATATTTCAATTCAAAATGAGTGCAACAAATACAATTTTCTTTTTTACCATCTACATTTAACATACAGTACTAGCAACTGTACAAATATTTCAACACAGGAAGTGCGGAAAATATTGTTTTCCCCAGTCTACATTTTACATACAACATTAGTACAACATTGCAGTTTCATAGCTTTCATGAGCTCCTCTCCTGGGGTTTCCTCCTCAGACTCTCCAACTTGCTCCTCCTTTAAAGCCTCCATTACTGTGTCTTCATTATATACCTCTTCTTGGGTTTCTGATACGGTCTCTGTACTTTGCTCCCCCAACTGTTGATCCACCATTGCTACCTGGCCTTCAACTGCACGTCTCTAACATGTCGACATGTAGGGAGTTGGTTGAGTGAACAAAATCTTGCCTAAGATCAGTAGCTGATAGCAATCAGTAGCACACTGCTGGTGGATGCTTAGTGTACTACGGAGCAGAAAGCTCATCAGCTGTCGCAGGGCAATACAGAGACAGACAGGACAAACAACCATGCACACACACACACACACTTAGGGACAATTTAGAGAAGCTGAAGTACCCAGAGAGAACCCATGCATGCACAGGGAGAACATGCAGAAAGGCACTGGGCTGGGAATTGAACCCAGAACCTTCTTGCTGCAAGGTAACAGCTCTACCAACTGCACCACTGTGCAGCCCCCATCTGCATTTGAAACATTATGAATTAAACATTAATAAACATTCCGATGTGTAACGATGGCACTTGACAAATTGTAATCCTTTTGTCCTCTATGACTTTGTATTTTTGTGTTTTTATGGTGTAAAGTACTTTGTTGTTTCTTGTTGCTGAAATGTGCTGGACAAATAAACCTGACTTGACTTGGTGGGCCAGTCTGTCAGTCAAACATCTCTCACAGCAGAGAAGAAGAGGACACTGGTTGATTTTTAGACTTTTTTTAAAGATCGGTGGATAAGATCGGCATCAAATGTCAATGATCTTCCAAAATTAATTAAATTGGGGCTGAGGCTGGCTGATTTATAGGTCATGGCGTAAATTGTGGAGTTGACACAATTTAATTTAGTTTAAAATTGCATGATTTAGTGAACAACATAATATTTTGTGTAACATGGATCACTACAAATCTAAAATGGACTGTTTTACTTTCTGCAGTGGACAAAGAAGATACATGTGAAAGCAAATCAACATGGCCCTGTTCAAGCCTGAGAATGTGGAAGACTTCTATGAGATTGAGGAAGTTTTGGGGAGGTAATGTTATACACACTGTGTGTGTTTTAATGTTTGGGAGATTTGCTGACAAGCAATCAGTATGTATCAATGTGCATCAAGTATTAGTATTAATATTAGTATTAGTATTAATGTGCATCTGGACCTTTAGAGATTGGTTTAAAGCAGTGGTTCCCAAACTTTTTCTCCTGGGCCTCCCCTATGGATTACAAATAGCTGTCTAGCTGAACGACGCGTGCGTGTGCGCGCGTTTGTTTGTAATACCTTGTGGGGACGATTTTCCAGACATATACTACGTTGTGGGGACCAATCGCTCCTCGTGGGGACCGGAGCCTGGTCCCCACGAGGGGAAACCCTGTTTTTGGGTCAGGGTTAGGGCTAAGGTATGAATTGAGTTTTGGTTAGGGTTAGGGTTAGGTATGTGATGGTTAGGG
>NW_006800040.1:107792-109249 GCF_000485575.1 Poecilia formosa
CAGCAGCAGGTCTCCTTTGCTGCCGCACGGCGTAAACCCAGCGCAAGCGTTGTGGCGCTCATGTTGCGTTTAAACACGGCTCGGAAAAACAGGTTATGACACGTTAACAACGGATTAAACAGTTTTAACTGCTGTTAAAAGTGACAGAGGACACAGTTTGGGAACCTCTGGTTTAAAGAATGAAATGAACTGGCTGGTGCAATTTAGTGGTAAATTGCCTTTCTTGCAATGTCGTGTGTTTGAGCAGAAATTCAATATAAATGTGCAGAAAAAAGGAGTAAACTTGAGTTTGATTTGACTCTGAAAGCACTACAGTTACAAAATCTAAAATAAACTCACATCTCACTTCTGTAATTCTTCAGGAGTTCTGGCTCATGCTAACTTAGTATTTCTATGGTTTTGATTCTTATCAAAACCATAGAATCAAGTTACAAACCAAGTTACAAACCAAGCTCTCTTAGCTGGGTTTGTTGCTCACTCACAAAAAACAGCAGCTGATAAACAGAGAAGAAACCTAATAGATTAAACTCTTAGATACTGTAGGACAAACAAATCTGGCCTTAGTCATATTTACACTCATATTGACTGGATGGAGCCACACAAGGCAGACTGACAGGTTTCTAAGTGCTGCCAAGGGATGAACCCACTGGCCGTTGCTACTGCCAACAGCTGATCTATGAACTTCCCAAAGAGAGTCTGCGTTGGTGCCCAGGTAGTTTGGTCCACTCTTTTCAAGGAAATGACCCAACCTACTTCAAATTTAAAAGGGCAGATTTCCACTCTACTTGTTAAAAATGTTCTCATCAATGTTCAAATAGGACAATTAAGGCTCATGGCAGGCCATCTGAGGAGATCTTATTGAGTGTTTTTAGTCAGGGCAGTCCTGGTGCTTGATGGCCAGGACTGGAGTTCCCACCCTTGCTCTAGATGTATGCTTTGGTCTATTACCACGTTGAAGGACCCATTAACCTGTTAACAAAACTGAGCTTTCTGACACTTGACTGTATGTTTCATTTGAGATTGTTTTGATTTTCTAAACAATCCAAACAATTGTTTTGTTTTGTTCCAGGAAATTATTGCTTCCTGGAGCTAGACTCCTTTTTCCTTCTATATGCAACTTTCCTAAAGGCTTCAGTTTTATCTCAAAGGACATTCTCCTAGAAACTGGAGCATGTCAGCATTCATCTTTGGTCTGTTAAAGTCTGGTCTTTCTGTGTTTTTCAGTCAAAATAGAATCCATTCTTGGTATTCTTCCACAAAGCCCAGAATGGAAAGGTGTTAGGGTTAGGAGTAGGGTAGGGTAACGGTATGGGTAGGGTTGAACAGTTACATTTCCCCTTTTGTTAAGATACCAAAAGTTTGGGTATAGTTCCATGAACCTTAAACTCATAAATAATGTGGTAACAGGAACAAGTAGCTGGTTTTGTGGCATTTATAAAGACATGAATTTATCATAC
>NW_006800040.1:109926-121423 GCF_000485575.1 Poecilia formosa
TATAACTCTAAAATCAATTGTTTACCTTCCCAGGTAAACCATTTTCATCATCATATATTTCAGAAGACCAGAAATTTTCTTTGTTTCTCAGTCCTTTAAATTATTGTCCAATCACAGATAATTTATGTGTCTGCCTTTATAGGTTTATACCAGTCCTTATCCTACTTTACTGTACATAGAAGATCTGGACTCTTGTCTATTGAGAAATGATTGCTTCCTGGAGGAAAGGAATCTGTTGAAGTTTGAAAGTTTACCCAATCACCAACGTTTGGGAGTGACGTATGTAATGTAAAATGTTTATTGGGTTTTGGGTGAAGTATGGGAAAGCTTTAGCATCCTGCTGCAGTTCAGCCACATTCATATTCAGTTGATCACTGCAGGTATAACATCAGCAGGTAGATTTAAAATGCAATACAACATAATATGAGCTAAGTGATTTTCTTTCACAGCACAATAGATTGTATTAGAACTGTCAAAGCTGCCTTGAATCCATAACCTGTAGATAGGGTCTTTATGATTGTATTGTTAAATGTATTCTTGGCCCATTTAGTGGGCACTTTGGTCAGGTTCGAAAAGTCTGTGAGAGGACATCAAGGACTCACTGGGCTGGCAAGTTCCTAAAGATTCGAAAAACAGCCTGCAGCCGTCTGGGTCTGGACAGGACCAGCGTGGAGCGAGAGGTGGAGATACTACAGATATTACACCACCCAAATATTGTGGCCCTCAAAGACGTCTTTGAGAGTCGATCAGAGGTGGTGCTCATCCTGGAGCTGTAAGTGTTTTTCTGTAATTTGTTTAAAAGTTTAATATATACATTGTAACAGTCTTCTGTTTAATATTTTAAGTGTTAGTGGAGGAGAGTTGTTTGACTTCATTGCTGAGAAGGAGAACCTATTGGAATGTGAGGCCATTGAGTTTCTAAAGCAAATCCTGGAAGGACTGAAGTTCATGCACAAGAACAACATTGTCCATTTCGACTTAAAGGTAACATCAACATGGCATTTTGAAAAACCACTTTTCACTACAATGTCAAATAACAAAAATGTGTTCTACTCCAAATTTAGCCTGAAAACATCATGTTGTCGGACAAAGGTTCCCCGCACCCCAACATTAAGCTCATTGACTTTGGCTTGGCTCACCATTTTTGCCAAGGAGAGGAGTACAGAAGCACAAGTGGCACTCCCCAGTACATTGGTAAGGACAATAAAAAAATATTTTATGCAATGATGATTACATGATGGTGGTAATGGTGGGAGGAGTTCAGCTCTTTTCAATTTCTACTCTGTCGACCTCTAGCATTGTGTCCTTTGGTAAGACACATTATCCACCTTGCCTACTGGTGGTGGTCAGAGGGCCCAACAGGTAGTGCCGGTGCATGGCAACCTCGCCTCTTTCAGACTGTCTCTAAGAACACCTAAATCGTCCAGTTTGAGTGAAAAGCAAACTTTAGAGCTGTAGCCGTGACAGCAAGCTAGACGACCAATCAGCAGTGTGATTGGTGCGCTCTCAGCTTCATACCTTGGTCTATGCATCAACTATAAACCCTCTGTCAGGAATGATTCTGCTCTGCTGATGAAATGCTGAACGCAGGAGAGACGCATGCAGTCTGGGCGGCCCGGCAGGCTTTTAATACTCTGGGGGAACCCTGCTTTGGGTTTGATCAGAGGCCCCACAACAGCTGTGCCTACAGTGTAGCTTACCATCATGAGCATGTGAATGGATGGATGACTGAATGTAGTGTGAAGTATCTCTGGACTAAATGAAGCGCTATACAAGTACAAGTATAGTCTGCAAATAGCACACCAGTTGTATCACTGGTTTAGCTATTTTTATGAAAGACATGAAGTATTGCTTTTGGCCCAGTATTTGATTTCTGAAATTATTTTTTGTTTCCTACTAATTGTTTTAGACTTTAATTTATTCCATTATGTTTAATAACATCAGTTTGGGATATTATGTAAAATTGTACAAATTGTAACCGTATTAAATAAAAGCGCAGAAAATCCACATCCAGACACATGAAACAATTAATTACATTTAATCACATTTATTCCCTTAATTTGATCACATAAACCCATTTTACTTCAGCTCTATTTAGAACAGTAAAACTCAATTTGAAGACTAATTTATTACAGTTGGAATTAATCCAGTTGTTTTTCAGCCCCAAGCTTCTGACTGAGCTTCACAGCATCAGTTTTTTATTACTTTTTCTTTTCTTGTTTTTGCTTTAGAAAACAGCATGCAGCAGTATTTCTAGACATACACACTGAAAAAAAGAAGAAACCACACATTTAAGTGCTTGTATAACATGTACAAGCTGCAACTTGCAAGGGAGCACAGAGCACTCTGCACTGGAGCAGCAGGAAAACCAGATAACTATCATACTAATAGACAACATTATTCAGGTGGATGCGAAAACATAAATCGGCACCCCCTATCCCCCTCTCCCCTGAAGGAAGGTTGAAGGAGCGTGGAAAACATACGCTCGCTCCTTCCCCCCTCCTCCCACGAAGTTACGTGAAGGGTAAAACTCGCTACATTTACCTCGTCTTGTGCGAGAGGTGAAGGAGCATAAGGCTGAAGTGTATGGGAAAACATAATCGGCGCGCTGCCCCCTACAGACGGAGTTTTGACGCCCCCTCTGGTGCTGCGCCCTTATGCGTTGCATGGGCCTGCATACCCCCTTTTTGCGCCACCTCTAATAGATTGAGAAAATAAAGCATGGAATAGGGTGGATCTTTATTGTCCACCAGAGTGGACCATTAATCTTACCACCAGGCTACAATAAATTACAAGAAAGAAGAAACAAGCACAACAAAAGAAGAATCAAATAAGTCTATCATAATTAAAACTCTCCACAAAAGGTTTCTTGAACACATGAGGTCTTTCAGTCTTCTTGATGCAATAAATATTTGTTTTTCAGACTTTATTGTTCACCATTTTAACTGAGATTTCTGTTTATGTTTTAGCGCCTGAGATGATCAGCAACGAGCCTCTCAGCACAGCAGCAGACATGTGGTAAGAATTTAACACTGAATGACCTTTTAAACATGATCAGACCAGACCTTCTGCTTGTGTAAACCTGGATCATTGTTACATTTGAAATACAGTTTTGAGAAGGTTTAGCCAAACTGCTTTACTACTACTATTGCTGTGAAGTAACTGAATTCCAAACCATTGACTGCATGTTGTGTTTCTCTTCTCTTTAGGAGCATTGGAGTAATTACCTATATACTGTGAGTTGATATTTTATTGGCTCACTTGCTACTTGTATTCCATCCTCTTTTCATGGCACAGGGCACACTGTGAGAACTTACTTCAATCTGATCAGAGATTATGCTGTTGTCTGTTGATGTCTCCATATCATTAGATTGAATTTTAATTCCTGGCTTATATAGGGCTTGGTCTTTATTTTTTTAAAGACCTCAGTGGCACTTGGCCTTTACTCAATAGTAGCTGGACAGTAGAAAATGCATAAGGCAGAGGTGTTCGAACCTTTTCCAACAAGGGCCACAAGTGTGAAGTTAAAAAGTCGTGGGTTACAAAAACTTTATCTTGTTTTGAAAAAAAAAAAAAAAAAAAATCTATTCCATTGTAAAAACACACACACGTTATTAATGAAACGTATTAACCTGATTTCTATATAGAAATAATCTGCATTTTAATTGTATTGAAAGCTATATGATATGAGTCTCTAACTTTGTGTAGTTTAACTGGTTGTATCCAGTTCTACGTTTGAGAAGGGTGGTATCAAATTAAAATCAAAATAAAAAAATAATAAAATGAATAGTTTGCCAAATCAAGTCAAAAGAAAAAATGAATATATTTACACAATATTCTGCAAATATTCTTAGTAAATAGTCAGACATTTCTGTAATATTTGAAGGTGTGCTTGAAGGTGTTTCAAAGATTTTTTTTGTTTTTTTTTTCAGCATTTCTGGGTGGTCATCAGTACTTGAAATAGGAAACAGGAAAAAAATCCAGAATAGTGAGACCTGACAGATTCATCAAATTTAGGTGATCATCAGTTTGCTAGGGTTTTAGCCAGTAGCACATCAGGGCTGAAATATGTTCTTTTTGTCAAATGGTTATCTTTTGTGTTTTTAAAGAAATTGGTCACACACATGTAGTAGCTGTATGGATTCAGGTGTTCACAGATACACTTTCTTGGGTTATAGCTTTCATTAATTAGTACCACCGTGTGCTTTCCACTGACTTGGCTGTCATAAATGCTTGTGGTGTTTGTCACTGCAGTTTCTTGACTCTCTGTTCTTTTTATCTTTTCTGCAGGCGTAGAAACAGATTTCTTTGGTGTATCCTTGTATTTCCTCTATACTCTCTGTAGTTCTTCCTTTTCTCTATCTTTATCCTCCTCTTCACCTTTTAACTTTTTGCCCTATATCTTCCTTTCTTTTGATGTAACTGTAATGCTACAGTTGTGAAAGTAAATCTTTCGGGCTTCTCCTTTAAACATGTAAAAAAGGGAAAAGACATCAAAATGGGTCATTGATTATGACGGATTTATCTCTTAAGTTTAGGTGTGTCAGGCTGGGTTTGTCACGATGATTTATAGCTCAGAGTTAATTAAGGTTAACGAGTCCTTAAAATGGTCAAGTAATGAACCCAACAAGAGTAAAAAGTTCTGACATGCAGTTGGCCCAAGTGGAGACATAAAAACAGCTGTCCCATGATTACAATAGCGGTACATAAAGCAAACTGAACAATAATGATATGCAACTGAGGCAACAGGAAGTGAGGTCAGGAAGTGGACAATGGAAGGATCTGATGAGGAAATTAAACTGACTGGCTTTTAACTGTTGGGGAAGGACCAAACTCTGAATCTGAGGGAAAGTCACTCATAAACACACCATTTGGTTTTAACAAATCAAATGGATCTGATGAATCTACAACAAGATATTTTGTGAACAGAACCATACTAAGCGATAAAAGAGAATAACCTTAAAATAAAAATGTAGTCCAATATACTAAGAAAGGAACACAAGAAAGAACTAACTCAATGAGCTAATGGAACACCATTTCTCACAAACATAAACAACTTAGTAAAATGCAAATACCAGAATCAGAGTAATGAACAAAATATGAATCATGACAGAGTAAAAAAGCAACCAAAGTCTAAAGGATAACTCTGGTAAATCTTCACAATATCAGGGGTCTTTCTAAGGATTGTGTAGGATACAACAAATGTATGTGCACCCAAAAGGCAAAAATGGCGTAGGCCAAAAAATGTTCAGGTTTATAAAACTATGTGTATGCACACCAGCTCAGGTACCCTTTACTGGACATTAGACAAAATGATGAACCTTACTGACTCCGATCTTACGTTATTGACTTGTTTTTCTTCAGAAAGAAGTTGGTCGAATCTTTACTCTGAGATTCAAGTCCTGTAAATCACATCATGTGAACAAAGAAGATCCACTTAAATGAACAGGCAGAAACACTTTGAATGAATGAACTGGGATCTGCACACAATGTAGTCTCTCTAATCCTGTGCTTTCTCTCCTTAGATTGAGTGGTTTGTCTCCATTCCAAGGTGAGACTGATGAAGAGACTCTGAAGAACGTCATTGCAACCAATTATCAGTTTAATAAGCATTACTTCAGCATGACCAGCTCCATGGCCAAAGATTTCATCATGAAACTTTTGATAAAAACTCCCAAGTATGTAACATAGGTACAGTATCTGTCTTGTGCATGCATAGAACTTCATAGAAACTAAACTTTTAACAGTTTAGTAATGATGTAAATAATCTGGAACAGTAGTTTTAAATCCTTAATACAAATCAAATTCAAAGGTTCATTTAACTGTTCCCATTAGTTTGATGGATTCCATGTTTTGAATGATTTTAAATTGGACCTCATTCTACAACCACACAGTCTGTTCAAATTTTGTCATTCATTATTACTCCATATCAGCTTTTAGTTGGTTTTTGACCTTTATTTTTTAATGAATGTAATACATATACCTGCATTTGAGGATAACAATGGACAATGCACATGTAACCAGTTTATAAGCTATAATAATAGTAATAATAATAATAATAATAATAATGATGATAAGCAGTGTAAGTAGTATTGCTACACAAGTAGGGCAAAAAGAAGCACAAAGAAATTGTACCGTTTGAACTTCTTTGTTCTACTCATGGGATAAATAATGGGAGAAAAATATCAATAGAGTTCTTAACTGCATTCAAACAGAAACTGCTTTAAAACTTTAAATGGCCACCAGCCTAAGACCTATAAAAAATTCTTTGACTTTCTTAAACACCATGTCTTTACCAAGAAGAGAGTTCAAATACTTAACATTTTTCTCGAAGCTCCAAATTGTGTTTCATTCCAATTATTTGAATGTTATTTTAATGATTAATCTGAGTCCTTCAGAGTGGACTGAAGGGCTCAGTCCACTCTGAAGGGCTGAGTGGACTCTGAGCTCTTCAGAGTTTACTCTGAAGAGCTCAGATTAATCATTAAAAGACAAAGTAAATGACATCAACACCCAGATGCTGTAGTTTCGGAAATCGTATATGAATATCAACCTACGTTGATATTCATATACTATATTTACTTGCTACATTAATTTCAGCACTTAAGAGCTGTAACACATTTTAATACAGCGGAGATCAGGGCAATTGTTGAAACGCCTTTCACCTATCTATCTAATCATGATTTTGTGTTATTGTATGTTTCAGTGAAAGAATGACAGCTGAAGAATGTCTTGTACATCCATGGATAAAGGTTGCAGCAACTCTTTCTTTCTCAGATAGCATATTTACTGTATTAAAATAAGGACTTTTGGAGCTCCCAGTCATTGACATATCTGTTGTTAATCTGTTTTAGCCCATCACTCGCACACAGGCGGACAAAAGGAGCCGATCTTCAATCAATATGAGAAGCTTTAAGAAATTTAACGCCAAAAGGAAATGGAAGGTGTGTTTGAAGAGCTATGATGAAATGTTAAATCTTTAAAGATTTTTCCCCCAAATATTTTCTACAATAAAGTAAAGAGAATACAGCATAAGTAGGGGTAGCTCTACTCTCTACCTCAGCTTTTTAGCAGTCAGTATGACAGATAAACAGTACCTGCTAATCACCAAGTCTCTTTTTGAAATAATCATAGAACCAAAACTGGAACTGCTCCCAATGAACACTGAATTTTTTTTTTAAAGTTTCTACACTGTAAAGTATGCGAGGGAAGCAAAACTAAGACAGTTTTCTGGGTATTTATTTAAAGGTGTGGCCAATAACAAAAGGAAGGCACCGTTTGTTTCCGAGGCTAAGCTGAGCTACTACATTTCTACAGTGTGGTTATGGGTCATTGTGGTTTTACAGTGTTCAGTTAAGCAAAAGTTTCAGGCAGTAAGCAGGAGAACAGTGAAACAGTGACAGCTGAACAGTGTTTCCTTAGCACTGGTTGTTACTTACAATTTCATGTGGGAAACATCTGAGCAGCATTGTCTTTTTCACTTCTTAATTTCACCTCCTATCTGGAACTTTGTCTGATGCTCTACAGCCACCTTCTAAGACCGAAGTGGTTGGTGGACATTTTTTTGTATTAAGTTCTCCAGTTTTCCAAAATGGATGCCACCCAAGTCCTGCAATGAAGATTTTACACTTATGAAGGAACACAAGCAAAGTGAAATGAAGTCAGTATCAGTTGATAACACTCTTCTCTCCTTCAGACATTCTCTAACTACTCAAACTATTTATTAATGACAAACTAATAAAATGAAAACATGCATAATAATAAAAGGTTCATTGTCACACTTAATGCAAACCACGCAATCCTGGGTAAAACGGTTCAACCAGAGAGTTGCTATTTTCACATAGTTCAGGCGTACTGGGGCAATAAGCATAGCATAACTAAAAATATTACCTTGCCACTGATTATCAAGCAATAGTACCACCTACCTAATGCTGAATAAGTTTCTGATTTGCAAACCAAACAGTTCTTTTTTTTTTTTAGAATACTTTATATAATATAATGCAACTTATACAACTTACAATATGCTGTACATGATTTTCAAACAAGCTTTAAGTCTAAGTTCTATCCGTTCTTCAGATGTCCTACAACATGGTGTTGATGTGTAACCGGCTCGTCAGTCTGAGGCTACCATGTAAGAGCAACTCCAATCCAGATCCACTGCAGGTGAGAATTAAAACCTATTCTAAAGTTTGAGTCCACTGATCGGTCTGATAACAGCTTTGTTGACAATTTCTAAACTATAAACTGATCAAATTCCAGTGATGTGACATTAGCAAGTTGTCACAGGTTACTTCATTTCTTGTCCCTTTTTATTTTTGTTATGCAGTACAGTACATTTTTGTTACTGTTTTTGTTAGTAGACACACCTTGAAATCATAATATTTCAAGGTGTGTCAAAAATTTTGGAGGAAATAATTATTTAATCCCCTATTGGTATTTGTAAATGTATTCAGTCAAAGAGAAAGAAAAAGCTTTTTATTTTATTAGAAACTACAATACAATGCTTCTGCTGATTTTTCTCATTTATACTGGTTTAATTTTAATTGAAAGGAACTGACCTTCAACTTAAAAAAATCTAGAAAATGTATGATATAAAACTTAAATAACATTATGTTAAACTACAGTTACAGTCAACCAGAATTTGGACTTTCATAGTGTGTGATTATGTTCCCATGTAGCACACAGACAGCTGTGATTTAAGCTCTCATATTTTCTTGACTCATGTTTGGATGATGAGAAACATTTGAGTGTGACTCAAAGTGAAGCCCTGAGGTGGAGCTACGATGACTTGGGCTGGGTGACTTGAGTGGCCAATGGACAGACCCATGTAGTGTAAAACCATCTTCCTTCAGCATCATAATGAAGATTATGTTAGAGAGAAAATCTGAATGGGTCTTTCAGGCTTTTAGTGACACAAGTCAGCTTAGAACTGTTTAGGAATAAACACATTAAAGCCTCGTCAGCTGAGCAAACACTAACATCAGCACTAGAGCTATCTCAGTTCTGCTGCCTTACTAGGTCAAGGTCATGTGTTGCTTGGGGCTAGATTACCTTTTGGTCACTGTGCTATACATATAGATTTTTAGCTGTACCATTATGTGTTTTCTCTAGATTTTTGCTTGGTTACACTGGCTTTTGGTTAATTTTAGTTGACAGAAACCAACATTGTCATGTTGTTGGTGGTGAGGAGAGACGCAGAAACCCAGGTAGTAGGAGAAAATGATGAATTTAACAAAGAGAATAGCTCAAAACAGTCCAGATCTCAGGCAGCACGGCAGAGCAGAAACAGAGGCTCAGCACCAGTAGCAACTGAATTCACAAATACTGACACAACGAGCTAAAGCCAACACAGGACTTCACAGTTCTACTGTGCCAGCAGACAAGGACCCGACAAGAGCCAAAGACAACAGTGTATTCACTGGGAGGGTTATCACAGGAACGAGACAGAGCTGGGATCAATCAAAACAGGGAGGACAGGACATCACAGAGACTCACAGGGAACAGAATCACAATAAACACAGAAAAATACCCAAAATAAAGACAGAAAACTATGGATCACAACAAACATTCAACAAAAAATTCCAGAAAATGCAGTGATCTAAAAAATTTTACAAAGGAGATCATTTTGGACTAAAACTTTTCATGTGTGCTTGTAAACTGGATATTCTGTCAGTGTTCCTAACAATATTATAAAATGATTATTTTTCTGCAGAGACAATGTGAAAGTGACACAGAGGAAACAGAGAGCAAGCCTGCCTCTTTGCTGCGCCGCAGGCTCAGCAGCAGTTCATAGAACTGTTCAGACATTTGCTGTGAGTCCCTGTTGATCTAAAGAATTCCTGAGGTCAAACACTTTGCTGCTCTGATCAAGTAAATCGGGCCTCCCAAACGAACTGGACTCACTGGTTCTAATGGCATCCAAGTCGGAGCCTTTTTGTTTCTGAAACACTTTTTTGTATTTTCTTTTTAATGCATTTCAGTGGATTTGTAAGATATGTGTCAATATGATGTGCCTTAAAAATCTTTATAGTATGTCTTCAATGAAGCTCAAACTCATTTTGTACTATTGTTTGTGAAAGATTTAAAGTTGTTAATGTTTGGTGTTTCTTTGTCTGTGTAAGTGGGAGGCAAGCAGAACAAGTTTAATGTTGTACCCAACCTTTAACACAATGTGATCTGGATCTTCACTTCCACCTGCCAGTACAGCACCACCAGCACTGCTTGTCTGTTTTGTTCATTAAAAACAATTAAGTTTATGGTTTACTCATGAGTCCAGGAATTCCATAAAATGACTGAATTACTTTTTTTTACTTGTGTAAGAAAGGTTTCATCTTGTATGAATGTGTTTACACTATATTACATTCCTAAAGTGATTTTCACTGAGGCCAACAAGCCGTATCATCAAGTCAGAAATTATCCTTAAGATAAATGGGTGCAGGGGGAACATCAAAAGCCAAACGTTGTGATTTCCTCCTTTTAAAAGGACAGAAGATGGAAAAAATTCAAGAAGAGAAAGAAATGGTTGAGCTGCCAGAATGCAAATGAATGCAACAGAGAAATATTTTCACAGAAATACTGCAGCCTGTCAATAACACAGACAGTAACTGGATATTCTGACCACCAACTTAGCACTGACATGGCACTGACCACCAACTTGTAAGAGTTTGATAGAAAATCTGATTACTGTGTAAATTATTATTTTAATGAGTAGAAACAAACAGGTCAAATTGACACTGAACTCAATTTGTTTGTGGTTACGTAGACTGATAAGTACTAAAGAAACACGTGGGAGGAGGAGGCATCCGACAGGCAGTGATGATGGCCAACCAAGCTGCCAAGACAGCCTGTCTGGAACTGGAACTGTCACAGACCCAAAGATGACTCACCTTGGCTGCCTAAGCATCTCATGATCTCCATGAACATCTTGAAGAACTACTGCGTGGTTTTGGTGACCAGTAACCAGAAAATACAGATGATGAAAAACTCAATCTAATTCCATCCTACTACTGTAGTTGTATGATTTACCTCCCTCTGCACAACTTAAACTTTTTTCAGACATTATTTTAGACATATTTGTCTAGAATGTTAATCCAGTTATAGAGGAGTGAAGCACCAGCTACTGATGAATTATTAGTCGAAGCAGTAGGACAAGACATAACCCTGCACACTGCTCATAACAAGAAGGTCTGTGGTTTATGATGCCAAATCCGCTGAAACGTCAGCAGAATCAACACCGCCAAACAGTCCGCTTGACCTTTACCTCTTCTCTCCTTCCAGCCCATCGTTGACGACAATCCAATAAAACACTTGGCGTTGTCCTTTGGGAAAATATTTAACGGTAACACTTTATTTGAAGGGGTGTGAACAAGGGTGTAGGAACTCTTATTATTTCTGGTTGAAAAGTTACTTGTAAGTTTGTTTTGTCTTTTATCAAGTGTTTTTTCAAGTGTATTTACACTAGAAACTAGAAAACAATACTTAGTAAGATTTTCTGTTT
>NW_006800040.1:121433-128060 GCF_000485575.1 Poecilia formosa
ACATGCCAGGAGTGTGGAGGATCATAATGAGGACCAGCCACTAGAGAAAGAAGTTCTCTGGTGGCTGTTTGACCAAAGAGAAAGAAGCACATGAAATATTCCCTAAGAAAATTAGGTAAGTTGTTTTTGTGTTAATATTTTCACAATGTGAAGTGGGGTGGGACGGGCCAGGTAAGTGTGGAAGGCGGAGCAGGAATCAACATTCACCAGTTGAGTTAATAAGTTACGTTTTAGACAGCTAAAAACTGGTGTTAAATCTATTTATTTATTAATAAGCTTCTTGCAAACAATCATAAGTCAGATTATCTGGTTAGAAATAATTTAGAATGCTCATTAAGTAAAAAGATGCACTGATGTGCCTAAAACTATACATTAAATGATGGAATCTGAATAACAACAGTGGCAGTCTGTCTGAACTTCTGCCAGACAAATATTTGATCAGAATAATTTTGTTCAGCTCCAGTTATTATGCTACTTGTATTAAGAAATAATTGTATTGCACCTTATAACAACCAGTCATGTTAGCTAGACATTTGTCTGCCAGTCTATCATTCTAACAGTGTGCAGAAAAGAGCATTTTTGGAATGGCATTTAAATAAATGCTGAATTATGATATTGTTTTTTGTTTTTGTTCTTTTTTTAAGTGACCACAATGAATTGAGTCATCACTAGGGTTACCACCTTTCAGAAATCAAAATAAGAGACGCCCACTAATGCGCGTCATCCTAGTCTCATAAGCGGTGGGGGGGATGCGCTTTGACTAGGGTTACCAAGGGACCAGTCCCTATATATTTAAAGCCAGGGGTGGGGGGGAGGGGAACTGCAGCGGCAGCATGTCAGTTAGTGTGTGTTACCCAGAAAGCAGTTGGGCACAATATCACAACACCAACACCGTGAGTGAAACAATGGCTGGGGCAGCCATTGTTATTTATATATGTCATACTTTATATGACGTATATAAAGTACTTGGGGACCGCTTCTTTATTATTACACATCCACATTTGTAGAATACGAAACAATTCGGAACATTTAACAGCGAAATGTCCAGAAGAGATTCACTAAGTTTGAATTCATGAAAAGGCTTTCCATGATTAACTATTGCAAGAACAGCTGTAATTTCTGGACACCTTCAAAGAGCTGCTTCATTTCTGGGAAATGAAGACAAGAAGAAGATCTCCTGTTTTTAGAGCATTACAGGAAGGCTATAACGAAGGAGATGACTGACATAATCAAAGTAAAAAATGTTACTGTTGAAAGAACCTATTTTATTAAGTTAAAGAATAAGTAATTCTGTTTTAGTTTTTCAATCAGTATTTCAGAGTAACAATATGCTGACCAGACGTTAAACCTTCTGTTATCTTAGAACAAGTTATCTTTTGTTTTATTCCAATGTACAAAGGGTTTGTTCTACAGCTATGATGGTAGTTATAAGTTCTCCAGTGTGTTTCACTTCACTTGAGGTAAGACTTAATATCTATGACTCTGTTAGCATAGCATTTGACACTGTAATAACACTAAATTACATCTTTATAATTGTTGCCACTTGTTTCACTTTACTTGAGGGAAGAGATAATATTAATGACACTGTAATGACACTCAGTGACATCTTCATAACTGTTGCTACTTATTTCAATTTACTTGAGTTAAGAGTTAATATTAATGACGCTGTAGTGACACTTAATGACATCTTCATAACTATTGCTACTTGTTTCACTTTAGTTGAGGTAAAAGTTAATATTAATGACACTTAATGACATTTTCATGAGTGTTGTTACTTGTTCCACTTTACTTAATGACACTTTAATAACACTTAATGACATCTTCATAACTGTTGCTACTTGTTTCACTTTTAATATCATCTCTTACCTCAAGTAAGAGATAATATTAACAACACTATAACAACACTTAATGACTCTGTTGTTAAATCATTTGACAGTGTAATAAAGCTTAATGAAATCTTTATTGCTTGTCATACTTGTTTTGCTTTATTTCAGGGAGTGGAAATATTAATCAGTGTTTTGTTAAAGCTTTTGCTAGTGTAATAATTAAATCATTATGACTATTTATTTATTATGACAAATTTATGTCAGATTATGATTTCTTGGTTAATGACAAGTTGTCATAACAAAGACAATTTTGTCTAGGTTAATGAGAAGTTGTCATAACAAAGACATTTTGAATAAAGTCAACCTTGTATTAAAAGTGTCATGATATACTGAATGACACTTTATGACAACAGTCATAAATATTCATGAAGGCTTATTGATGTTCATGACAGGTGTTATGTCATGTTTATGACAGTGTCATGTCAGTCTTATTCACACCCCTTCAAATAAAGTGTTACCTATTTAACTTATTAACTTACCATGTTATAAGTAAATTACCATGTTACAAATAGAACTAGAACTTTTTCATCAATATTAAGGAATTATTGGCTTAAAACAAGCTCTTATTTCTGGTTGAAAAGTTACTTGTAAGTTTGTTTTTACACTAGAAACTAGAAAACAATACTTGGTAAGATTTTCTGTTTTTGCAGTGCAAACCTCACCTCTGAGTTCACGTGAGTCCGTCTCACCTTTAAAAATAAATTACTTTTATTTTAGTCTGATTTAACTTCAAATTGCAGCTTCATTTCTATCGATTATATAAGTGGAATTACGAAATAAATTTGCTTAATTGAGACACGCTAGCTTTTAATTAACTTGTTTTTTGATAAGTTTTGATTATGAGATGAGGCAGGCTTTTTTGCTGTATCAAAATTAGCAAAACTGCAAAAAAACACTTTTTTCACATCACACAAGTCACATGATCAACAATAGGATGTTACTACTTTGTTGGAAATGACAAAGAAGAAAACAGGAAGTAGCTGGAAGATGATGGCACTGCTTGTTTTTATTGACTTATTTTGTGAACAAACTTATTCACATATCATTTTACTTGCATTTCTTATTTAAATGCCTTGCCTAACACCCCATTATGTGCCAGCAGAGGAAGCTGAAATCAAATGCACAACTCTCTGATTGTCAAGAGCATCAAGAATGAAACGTTCAAATTATATTCCCCTACTGCAAGATTTTCAGTATACATCAGTGTGTGCCTGTTTGCATTCAGCATGTGCCGACATGAATGTTTGTGTCCTGTAGAGGCAGGAGGACCAGGTGAACCTGGAGGCATTGCTCAGGCCCCAACTTGTTAGACAATTTACATTTTTCAATGAAATCCCTCGACAGTCATGCTCCCACATCAGCATGGGCAGGGGGAGCAGTCATACTGTAATCAGGAAGTTGTGGGTTCAATTCCAGTGTGGTTTGCCATCCAGTGTCTCAGGAGGGGAAAGCAGAACAGCATCTGGGAAGAGGGAAGTCTGGGTCTCCTTACTTATGCTGTGACCTGACTCTGGATAAGCAGAAGAAAATCTACTATTAAAACAATTTATTTTAAAAGATGTTTATGCATGTTTGTATATGAAAGTAGATATGTTATTGAACATGCATGTGCTTTATGTATGAGTATCATACATGTAGAGTACACTTTAAATGAAGGAATTTTTTTTAATGCAAAAGGAATCTAAAACATCTAATCTTAAAGTCTGTCTCTCTTTAAAACTGACTGAAAATAGAATGTGTAATCATCTGTATTATGATTTTTGGAAAATATAATCTATCTTTATAATTCAACTGACCCCAGGAAGAATAGTTGATGCAGCATGCTGCTGATGGTAATGGGGATATTAATAAACAAACATACTGACTTTGCAGCAATCCCTCCTGATCAAGGATTAATGAAACAAACGGCAGCAGACCATAGCCCAACCACTGGGGGTTACACTGCCCCAAACTGCTTCACATCTCGAGTTTCTGGACACAAGATGTGAGCAGTAAGCAGTTTATATAAATCGGATAAAAATAGCAACAAACACAAAGTAAACTTGTCTTAACTGTATTTATGCAAACATTGTGCTAACTTATTTACACTTATTTCCAGCCACAGCCTTTATAGATGAATAAATTTCTTACATTTAGTTTCTTAGTTATCTATATGTGTTTTCCATATATAAGAACTAACCATACTCCTAGATATTTAAATTCTTTAATCCTTTCCAAAGGCTGTCCATATAATGTATTATTCCTGTATCAATATTTCTCTTATTTGTAACAACCATAAAACAAGACTTGCTTGCTAATAATTTAAAACCCCATTCATAAGGCCAGTTTTCTACTTTATCAATTGCCTTCTTAATATTTCCTACTACATGTTTTATATTCTTTCCCCTCATCCATATGGCCCCATCATCTGCATACAGTGCAGAATTTATAGATTTATCGGTATCAGTCAGAAAAAATATCATTAATCATTATATTAAATAAGATTGGACTAATGGGATACCTCAGTACCTTGAGGTATCCCATTTTCCACATTAAACTCTTTTGAATAATAGTTCCCAATCTTAACTCTTATTTTTCTATCCAGCAAAAAATTTGCTATCCAATTATACATCTTTCCACTAATTCCCATCTGATTAATTTTTATAAGTAGTCCTTCTCTCCACAATGAATCATATGCTTTTTCAATATCAAAAAATACTATAATCATTACCTCCTTCATTTTTAAAGTTTTCTCTATGTTATTACTTACTCTAGTTAAAGCATCCATTGTTGATCTCCCTGTTCTAAAGCCACGCTGGTATCCATTCATTAGTTTCTTATGTTCAAGAATGTATCCTAATCTACTGTCTATTACGTTCTCCATCCATTTACTTAAATGAGAAGCTAAAGCTATTGGCATATAATTATTTGGACTGATAGGATCTTTCCCTGGTTTATTAAATGGGAGTATTATTGCCCTTTTCCAGCTATTTGGTATTAAACCTTCATTTCCATATTTTATTAAATAATTTTAATATTAATTTCAATGTTACTTCTGGAATCTGTCAAAACACAGCATAACATAATTGATCCTCTCCTGGAGCTGAGTATCCTGTCCCTTTCGATACTGTTTTAATTTCTTTCATGGTTATATTCATGTCTAATGTTGACATGCATTTTTGACATTTTTCCAATAAATTTTTATGATTTCCAAGTTTTGTATTTTCTGCTGTCTATGAATGTCTGTAAGATGTTCACCACTTATGAACTGCAGCAAATGTCTCCCCTAGTAAATCTACCTTATCTTTATTTAAAACTAATATTTCCTGTCCTCTGACTAAGGCTGGCATTTTAACATCATTCCTTTTCCCAGTCATTTTCCTCATTTTCCTAAACATTGACCAAACGTTCTGCAATTTTATTTCTGAACCTATTGAGGAACAATATTCTCTCCATGTTTTCTTTTTTAGCTTCTTTAATAATTTTGTGAGTCATTGCTCTTTTCTTTTTGTATTCAATAAGGTTTTCGGTTGTTAAATTTTCTGTAATATTTAAATGCCTTGTTACGTTCTTTAATTGCTCTGCTGCATTCATCATTCTACCAAGGAACTACTTTTTTCTTACCTTTAACTTTTATTTATGGGATATTAGAATTTGCAGCGTTAAAATGTGTTCTGTTAGCTGTTTTGTACATTCTTCAATGTTGCCTTTTAATGTAACCATATGGCTGGTTTTCTCATAATTTATTTTAAATTTTTGCCAATTAGCTTTATTGAAACGCCATCTTGTTAATATGAGATGTCATTAATTATTGTACTCACTGGAAAGTGATCACTCCCTAATGTAGTTGTAATGTAATGTAATGTAATGTTAATATCCCATTCACATGAACTAACAAGACAGTCATTAATGTAACATCTAAACATGAAATTGTACTTTTATGTATATTTACTCTTGTACCTTTTCCATTATTAAGACAAACTAATGACCTTTCATCCATAATTTCTTCAACTATGATACCATTATGATCTGTCTTCTTGCTACCCCATAGACTATTATATGCATTAAAATCACCACACCATAATTCTCTTCTATGTAATTTTCCTGCTATTTCCTTAAACAGTTCACTATCAAGACTTTCACAAGGATTATAATAATTTATAATTTTAATATTTCCATGCTTTCTTAAGTTAAATATTTCTATATTAACACATTTTAATTCTTTATTCGTTGTGTTTTTCTTATAAGCTATTCCATCCTTAATTAAAGTGGCACATCCACCTCCACTACCATTACTTCTATCCTGTCTTTCTATACTATATCCAGGGATTTTAAATTCTAGATTAGATTTTAACCAAGTTTCTTGAATACATATTATATCTGGGGTTGTTTCAAAATCATATATAAACTTTTTAAGTTCCTGCCCATTGGCAATTAAACTTCTAGCATTCCATTGAAGGATGTGAAGAACCATTAAAAAAGTTTGTATCCTAATCCTGGACATTTTCTATTGTTTCCGTTGCACTCAAAATGGTATGAATCTGATCTGCTTGGATTTCTTTCATGTCTAAAAATCTTCCTGCTGCTGTTACAATTGCTTTTATTTTATCACTTTTCTTCTTCATTTGTACTGTAACATTGATAATATGGCACATAAATGCTATAAAGTTTTCCTTTTTCACCACCATTGAGTTTTCATCCACTCTACATTTATGCGAACATGCTTTTTGTATATTTGATGTTGGTACTAATATTTGTCTTT
>NW_006800040.1:128070-140233 GCF_000485575.1 Poecilia formosa
ATTAAACTTCTAGCATTCCATTGAAGAATATGTAGAACCATTATAAAAGCTTGAATCCTAAACCTGAGGATTTTCTGTTTCAGTGGCACTCAAAATGGTATGAATCTGATCTGCTTGGATTTCTTTCATATCTAAAAATCTTCCTGCTGCTGTTACAATTGCTTTTATTTTATCACTTTTCTTCTTCATTTGTACTGTAACATTGATAATATGGCAAATAAATGCTACAAAGTTTTCTTTTTTCACCACCATTGAATTTTCATCCACACTACATTTATGCGAGCATGCTTTTTGTATTTTTGTTGTTGGTACCAAGATTTGTCTATAATCATTCTACCCTTGATTTGAATTCCAAGTTGTTTCTTTGACCTATTTCTCCCAACCTCATTTCTCTTGAATTATCTTTCCTTACTCTTTTTAAAGCTTCAGCATATGAAACTCTTTCTGTTATTTTGATTCTTTGAGCTTGTCTGGTTTCCCTTTGTGTTTTACATCCACCATATGCTGAACTATGATCTCCTCCGCAGTTACATTTGATTTTAGCATCTTTATCGGACTTTCCAAATTCATGTGGACCTCCACATCTTGCACACCTAAGTTTTCCTTTGCAATCTTTTGCAATGTGTCCCATTCTTTGGCAAGTAAAACATTTGAGGGGTTTGGGGATGTACTCTCTAACTCTGTAGTTCATGTATCCGAGCTGGATATTTTCTGGCATAACATTTTCAAATAGTAAAATCACTGCCATTGTGCCTTTAAGTTCCCCATCTGTTTTACTTTTAATCCTGGCGGCATCTGTTATTTTCCCTCCTTTGATTTCTTTTTTCAAATCCTCCATTGTCATTTCCATTGGAATTCCTGATATTACTCCTCTCAGCCTTGCTAAAGATCCTGGAATATATGTTTTAATTCTTTCCCCCGTCAAGTTTTTCATTCTGATTATCTTTTGTTGTTGTGTTTCACTGATAGCATATATTAGCACTCTTCTGTTATTCAAAATTCTGGTCGTTTTAATTTTCCCTATTTCTTCCTCTATTGCTTTGGTCAACTTTATCAGGTGGATAGAGCCTCCTTGCTTGAATTCCACTATGACTTTAAATTCCACTTCTCTAGTAAAGTCATTCTGTTCTCGTGAACTCGCCGTCATTTGTTTTTCTTTTTGTTAGCTTCTTCTCTTGCCTCACTTTCTTCCAACCAACTTCTTGCCCTTTCTTGTCTCTTCCTAAGTGCTCTTTTCATTCTTGCTGATCTTGATATCATCCATTCCATCTCATTTCTACCATTTCTATGGTAGAAATGAGATGGAATGTTGCTACAGTCAATGTACAGTTTATTTAATCCGCCAATATCAAATCCTATCGCCTTCGTTTGCTTGTTATGTTCACTCGCTTGTCCTTCTGCCTCCCCTAGTCTGAACTCGCATTGTGAAGATAGTGATTTACCAGCTGTCTATCCCAATCAATGCCACAGAAACACCTGAGTGCAGTTGGTCTCCCCACCTTCATCAAATCTAACAAAATTGGAGTCAAACATTTGTGGAGGAAAACTTTTAGTTTGTTCTATCAGTTTAAGATATTAATGTTTACAGAGGTCATGAAAGGTCAACCAGCCACACAGACAAATTTGTTGTTAATCAACTCAGCTATATTTATGCAGCAACATTTTTTGTTGTGCTGCTTTATTATATTTGAAAAGATGACTGCAGAGTTTTGGTTTGCAGTGTTCATGTTTGTGTTCCTGCACTGCAAGGAATAGTATTTTACATGCTTGTTTATCTACAACCCTTCAGTTAATTTCAGTCCAAATCAAGAAAGTATGAGAATAACCAGCAAGAGTAAAACCTAAATGTGAATGCTTTAAACATGTCATTCTGTATTCGTAAACATTTTTCCTCCCTTGCATGGTGGTGAAATCATGAAAATCTTGAACATATATTGTAAATTCAGTTTTCCTTCTTTTCCAAAACTTTAGAAAAAGAAATTTCACATCAGATTGTATTTACCTAGTGTTGTTCATAATGAAGAGAACAGTAGAATGCTGATAAAACTGAAAACCTCATCTTGTCCTTGGGACATTTTTGAAGATCCTCTCATTAGTGCAGTAAATCTGCCCCAATGTAGTAAACCAAACTCAACATTCTGGTTAAAAATATTACAAATGGCAATTCCAAATAAAAGAACGTTTGCTCAATAAAGAGCTTTTTATACTGCTTAATCCTGGACAAAGTAAGCCAACAACTCAAAACTATCTGAACATTATGATGGGCAAACCACTTTGGAACTGAATCTTAGTTTGAGGCTAATGAGCAGAAACAAGCAGGCACCATTAGAAGAAAAAACAAATATCTGTAGTTGAACATTCTGGAATTTTTTTTACATTAAATTCAGATTACAAAAATCGACAATTACACGATTTTACATAGCTGGAAAAGTAGCAAACACAGATGTGCTGTCTTTTGGAAATATGTTCATTTCCATTCCCCCCTTTACTTCCTAGGTTTCTCTTTCTGATGTACTGCTGTTATTTTCCTTGGTACTGTCCATTTCCACTTTTAGTTTAGGTACAGGCTCAGTCCCCACACCCCATCCCTCAAAACCAGTAACTGGTCCTCAGTTCTTCTTGGCTTTTGGCGAGTCATATTTCCTCTTACTGGAGTACCAGAGGAGTAGAGGGATTCCGATAGAAGGCAGAGTCATCACACCAAAGGCAGCCCAGTCCAGCTAAAAGAAGCATAAATCAAACAAGATAAATACAAACAAAATATGTTGCATAAAATCGCAAAGAAATAAAATGACCAGTATATTTTCTAACAAGGAAAGAATTCCAGTCCAGCTTACATAGTGAGGAGAGAAACGCCGATCAAATTCCCTCTGGGCCAAGATGCCCCCTTGGCCAGGGGCACTGGTGTAACCCACCTTCAAAAATAAACAACCAAATAAATAAAACTCATATTCAAATGAGCTTTTCTAACCATACCACACCACAAAGACATCTGATCTTACCACAACCTGTCCTCCTTCCTGGGCTACGTAGCTGACAGAAGCTGAGGTGAAGTTAAAGTACCCTGCCTTTAGGGGGCGCAACACCACCGTATGAGACACGTTGCTAGCTCTGATTTCTGTAGTTAAATTGAAAACTGACATAATGAAAAGAACATCCATGCCTTTTACACCACAAACCTCTCTGAAACATGTAAGGACAGATAAAAAATGGGCAAACATTTTTTCTACATGGTAATGCTGTCTTCTGTAGTTTACTCATGGTCGACCCACCCTGAACATATTTGGTAAAGGATGAATGGCAGAAAACCACTCAGTTACAAAGTGACTTAGAACTTATTCTGAAGGTAGACATGTTTTGTTTTCTTTAATGTATCTGTTACACCTGGTGATAAACATAATCATTAAACTCACTTCAAAATGTCACTGGTGTAAAAGTACTTGCCATATGCCGTAAAACCAAGCAAAGCATTTTAATGGCTTTTTCAAACATCCAAGTTTTATGTGGATGCTTACATTAATTTATTACCACCAAAACAATCTCAAACTGCTATTCCACAAGTTCACGCGTTTCTAAAACACATAAAAATCACAGGATTATGGTTAAATATAAATACCTGTACAATTTGAAAACTGCAGCAACAAACAGCATTTCAGTTCAAGGATACGGTGCTATTCTGTCCCATTTAACATTCAACATTCCCGACACAATTCCAAAATCTTCAGGAGGAAAGGAATCATCAGAAAGTTCCACCTCCAGGGCAGCACTAAGGAGACAGAAAGAGGGACACACAAGGGAGGAAATCCCATTTTATTATTGGGGGGGAATAAACTGGGAGATTTCTTAAGAGCATCTTTAGGGATGGGGGGCGGTAAAGCTACAGTGAAATCCAACATTAAATGTGAAGTTAGAACCTTATCAGAGCTGATAAGAACCTTGAAATGTCATGGCTAAGATGTATTTAATAGTCACAATAGCAGTATGATTACAATAATGTCCCTCATTAGTTCCACATCTCTTATATGAAAGGTTTTTAATGTGTTCAATCTGCAGGACCAATAATGACCAGTAAGTGATAAAACACAAACATGTGTTTCAAAAGTGGTCAGTGACTTTTCCTCTTTAAACAAACTGTTGAGCCCCATAGAAGTCAAACTAAAATTTAAATGTTTAGATACGAGTTTGGTTTATTCATAGATTCCTGTGGTCAGTGTCACAGATGTAATCTCTTCTTTAACACATTTCAAAATATGTAAGGCTCTAAATAAAGTTTTAATGAGTAACTCTACGTAATAAAATAAAAGGCTGACCCGAGTTCATCTCTGGTCCTCGGTTCCTTGGCCGCATGTCTTTCCCGTGCTTCTTTGTCCCACTTCTGGGTTGGGGAAGTAGGCAACAACCTACTTCCCCAACCCAGGAAGTAGGTTAGAGAAGCAATCCTACAGTTAATTTATTTGTCTAAGCTATTTTTTTAACATCATGTTTGTCTCAACTGTCTGATTATTTACTTTAGTCTTTTCCCAGATAGCAAAGTATGAGTGAATCAACGTTGAAATGTGGTTAAGCAGGCAGTCATGCCTGACATTTAAATTATACAAAAAGTGGTCGGTGACTTGCATGTTGAAGCAGTGTTAGGTTTTTAACCACAACTGACACTATATCAATGTTGATTCAACCATTATACTAAATTTGGATCTACATACACATTTTAGTTTATTTCATTTTGAATCAATGTTAGGAATCATCATCTAAATGGTAATCTACATATACATTTGTGTTGATTTTATATCGACTTAAACAGGAATCAATATTGATTCATGCACATTTGACATTAAAATATTAAACTTTACTAAAGCTATTTACTATGTGAAGTCCATTAGAAAAGCTTAGTTTCTCACCAAGGAGTTTCTGCTGACAGGTCTACATCAGAACATTTCAGGTTTCTTCATATGAACTGTGTGCACAATTAGGCAAGTTTTAGTTTTGGCCATATCATCATTTTTATTCATATTTTCCAACTCAAAGCTGCATAAACCTGAATGGTTATTGAATATAAACATATCAGCTGAAGTGTATTTGTTTAATGAGGGAGGGTCCTAAGAAAATCAACACCCTATATCAAGGTGTGAATAATTATTACGCAGCTTCTTTTCCTCAGTCAAAATGAGCCAAAAAAGAAATTTAAGTGATTCTGAAAAGTCCAAAATTGTAAAAAGTCTTTCAAAGGGATGCAGCACTATTGAAATTGCTACGATATATATTCATTTAAGATTATTTGATAGGGACAGACAAACATCGACATAGACACACTGATCAGAAAAGCAATCCCATGTTTGCGTCATCGTGCAATAGCAACAGCTAATTCGCAGCACTTGAACCTAGATGGGCTTTTAAACAGAGATCTTAAAACTAGTAAAAATTGAAGTAATAATCATTTAAAATAGCACAATATAATGTTGACAACATATACATAATCATGCATATAAAACAGTGAAACATAAAACATTAAGTATGGGTACAATTATGTTTTTGACATAACCAGAGTTTTGTTTGCTTTTTGGACATACTAAACCTCGTTACAGACTTTACATTAACAGGAAGTGAGTTCCAAACTGCAGAACTCAGTGACAGAGCACTTTGAGCAAAAGTGGTTCTATGAAAGGGGACCTTACAATTTCCATTAAAAGCCGCTCTAGTAGATCTGCTGTTACCCTGCAGTCTCTGTATGCAATCACTTAATGATTTAGGTACAAGTCTGTTTAAACACTTAAAAATCAAGGTAACACTTTATTTGAAGGGGGGTGAATAAGACTGACATGACACTGTCATAAAAACCTGTCTTGAACATGAATAAGCCTTCATGAATATTTATGACTGTTGTCATAAAGCATCATTTGGTAAATCATGACACTTTTAATACAAAGTTAACATTATTCAAAATGCCTTTGTTATGACAACTTGACATTAACCAAGAAATCATTACTGATATAATTTTTTTTTAAAAGTATTATTGATTGCACTTTAAAAATTAGGTAACTTTATGTTATTAAAGGTAAAGTTTAAACAGTAATGATTTATTGGTTAATGTCAAGTTGTCATATCAAAGACATTTTGAATAATGTCAACTTTGTATTAAAAGTGTCATAATTTACCGAATGACGCTTTATGACAACAGTCATAAATATTCATGAAGGCTTATTCATGTTCATGACAGGTGTTATGTCATGTTTATGACAGTGTCATGACAGTCTTATTCAACCCCCTTCAAATAAAGTGTTACCAAAATCAATTTTAAAAGGTTATGACTTATGAAACTGGAAAAGTCCAAAATGCCAAATTTAACCAAAATGTGACAGTAATGAAAACTGGCTTTTGATATCAAACCTTTAAGGCCCGATTGAAGAGACTTGCGGTTTGAGTATAATTTGACTAGTTTGAGACCAGACAGGAGCTCCGTAGGGAAAATGTGGGACAATTATTGAGTAAAAGAAAACACCTCTGCACAATGAAGTGTTAGACAATTTCTGACAATTTTAAACAGTTTGTATTTGATCTAACGGTTTTACTGATTTTATCAATATGGCTCCTAAAGTTTAACTGAGCATCCAAAATTATTCCTAAATATTTTTCGTGTGATACTTGTTCAACAGAGTCCCCACTGATCTGGATATGCAAGGACTGTAATGATGTTTTCTTTATACGAATCATTTAGCCATGATGATAATCTCTGCAAGCTAAGTTTTTCATTGACTACAACACTGATTTTGTCCGATGTGTAAACAATGGTGTCATCAGTATACATTTGCAGGTTAACTTCAGGATAAGTTTCAAGAAGACTGTTAATATACAAACTAAAAAGGACAGGACCTAAGATAGTTCCTTGTGAAATCCCCATTTCAATTTTGCAGAAGACAGATTTACTAATGACAACACATTGTTCACGATCTTTCCAATATGACTGAAACCAAGACAATAATCGTTCTGAGAAATTAAATGATGAAAGCTTTGAGATCAGTAAATTGTGATTCACCATATCAAAGGCCTTTTAAAGTCAAGGAAAACTGCACCCGTGATTTGTCCCATCAAGTCACTGTTTAACCTTTTCAAGCAGCAGACTTATAGCAGTCTCTGTGGAATGATTATGTCTGAAGCCAAACTGAAGAGGATGCAGAAGATTGTTACTTTCTAAATACAATAGTGGTTGTTCTAAAATAATTTTCTCCAGCACTTTTGACTTGACCGGAATGAGACTTATTGGCCTATACTTGCTGATTTCATGGGGACTTCCCGATTTCAAAATCGGTTTCACCAAAGGATTTTTCCATGCATTGGAAAATGCCCTGTTCTGATGGATGTATTAACTATGTGAGTTAAAGGTGTGATCACAGAACCATCAAACATTTTGCTGCAAATACTCAACAGGGTCACAAGAAACATGTTGAGAGAAAAAGATGCAAATTAACTGCCAAAGACTTGAGAAGAGTCAAATGTGAAGCTACCAGGAACTGGGAACTGGGAACAGCACTGGGAGACATCATCTCCCAGTGCTGTTATATTCTGGAACTGCAACCTACCTGGAGTTCCAGAAGTACAAGATGTTCAGAGTGCAGAGACAAGGCCAAGGTAAGGAAGGCTGAAACCCAACTACCACTGAACAAGACACATTGTTCAAACGTCAAAACTGGGCCAAGACAGATCTGAAGACAGATTTGTCAAAAGTTTTATAGACTGATGAGATGAGAATGACTCGTGATGGACCAGATGGATGGGCCTGTGGCTGCATGAGTAATGGGCACAGAGTTGCACTTTGCATCAGACACCAGCAAGGGAGAGGCAGGGTATTGGTATGGGCTGGTATCAAAAATGAGCTAGTTGGACCTTTTCACGTAGAACATGGACTCAAAATCAACTCTCAAACCTACTGCCAGTTTTTAGAGGACAGTTTCTTCAAGCAGTGGTTCTTCAATCATTGTTCAGCCCTGGTTCGTTCTAGTAGTAGCTGATTATTCTGGAGGCCTACATGAGTATTTTAATTAAGCTTAATAAAGAGAGAAGAATACTACAATAGTCATAGGTGGGGGCTTCACCGCAGAGCGGTTTTATGTCTAGCAACAACCGTGCACTGACCTGGAGCCCACATTGTAGATGTTGTACTGCAGGGTGAGGTCTCGGCCCTCCACAGCGTAGCGGTTCAGCAGGGACTTGGAGGCCAGAAGCCGTGCGCCCTCCTCTCCGGCAGTCAGCGCGAGAACCACCAGCAGCACACACACACGCGGCATCATGGTCATCTTGGAGCAAGTTACAGCCTACCGTAGAAAGACAGTTTCTTCTGAAACGTCAGGGTAGCTTAGAAACAATAGACTAGAATGACTGTTAAACAGATTGCTCAAGAAAAAAAAAACCGAAAAACGAGCAGCTGGAATATTTGATTAAAAAAAAAAACCCTGATGCTGCTATATTTCCAGACAAAACAGCAAACTCTAAATCTTATATTAGACGTCTTAAACATCAAAGTGAAACGCTTACGTGGACCAACCAGTGTGGTAACAACCATAAGCATTAAAACTCCTATTCTTTAAATAAACTAATTATATTGCTAAATACAGATTTAGTTTAGTAAACATTTTATTTCCTAACCTACAAAACAACCCAAACTTAAAGACTGACTGTTACCGTGACTGTTTTCCTTCCAGCAGAAGCGAAGTAGCGAGCGTGGCACAGACTGAGAGATCAGAACATGACGTGTTCCTTAAAGAAGGAAGTTACCAGGGCAGGCTGCAGCGCCTCTGCTGTTTAGGCGGTGGAAATGCGCAAGCGAATTGGAAAGACTATATTTCCTGAACTAATCAAAGGGAGTAAATCTCATCTCATTATTGGGAGGGAACATAAACAGGGGAATTTCTTAAGAACAATTTTGGAGGGTAGGCAAAGTTACAGAAAAATTTAACGTAAAATGTGGTTTACAAAGTTCTTAATGTGTTCAAGCTGCATGACCAAAAATGACTAGTTGTAATCGGAGGCACTGCCAGGAATCGTTAGACTCCTGAAAAAAACATTTGTTTGGGCCCCCCTGCGCAGCTGTTGTTACAATTTTTTGAGTCTATTTGACCCATAAAAAGCATCACAATTTTAAAGGCCTGCATCTGCCTTGCTTTCTTTGGTTCAATACTGATAATTAGCACAATATTTACTGCTCATTAATTTAACATCCAACAGTCCACATCCAGTATGCAAGTAGGTTGCTTAAATTTTTTTCTATTAGTTTTAGATTACTGAAATGTCTCCCCATGAGCAACAGTCAAAAACAATGTGCAACTACACATGAAGCAATCCAGACTTCTCAAAAATGCTTTGTAGTTGCATTTTATTCAAGCTGCAGTACATAACTTTAATAAAAAATATGTTTTCTCCATATTTGTTAAAGCTGTCACAATGTCGTAGCAGTTTGTTATGAGACAGTTAATCTGTGAAAACGATCAATCTCCTTCATCTCCTTCTTGAATTACTTTTACTGGTTTAAGTAATGCACCTTCTGACCAAAACAGCCAATCAGAACTAGTAGGACGTTCTTAGCACTGTGAATTAGCCTCATTCACTCACTACTAAATGCGCTAATGGTGGAGAAACAACTTATTACAAGAAACCGTTTAACTGCCATCATTGGTAGCGATGCTAACTAAACTGAGCATTCACAGTTTGAATCTGCACAGCTCTGTGCTATGCTAACTACAGCACAGCACAAATCGAGGGGGAGGAAGAATGAGCAGCAGTCAAAAGCAATGTGCAACTACACATGAAGCAATCCAGACTTCTCAAAAATGCTTTGTAGTTGTGTAACCCAGGTTGAAATAGCCTCTTCATAAAAATAATAGTAAATTAGATAAATAGGAAATAAATAAATAAATAGGAGAATAAATAGGGAATTAATCGATCTTAAAATTGTTAAAAATATATATAAAAAGAGCAACAATTAGAGACATTAAAATTGCTGTATTTTGATTTTTTTATATATTTTAATTGATTAGAGAAACTCTATAAACCAGTTTTGCTTCGTCAGCGAACTCTTATTCTGAAGGGTTACATTAATGTATAATCCATGTGACTAGTTTCAGCCAATCGGGTTGCTGCGTTCTCTGACGTGAGAGAGAGAAGAAGCAGAGAGTGCAGAAGCAAACGAGATTGTGCTGGGGAAAAACAAAAGAGACAGATAAGAGAAATTGACCACTCGTTGCTGACTTGCTGTCTAAGACGAGTTTTTTTTTTGTTTTGTTTTGTTTTATTTCTTGAGAAGGAGCTTTTCGCATTATTTTTTTTACCTCACCCTGACTGCGTTCGGGATCATCTTTTGTGTGTTGTGGAACTGGACTTGGTGAGTTGAAAGTGTATTTTGTTCTTTTGGGGTTTTTTTTTAGATAATGTATTTGTTAAACATTTATTTAATTTAAATGGAAAGCTGAAGCGGAGGCTGATCAGCGGAGGCGTTGGCTGTTGCTCTTGGTGCTAACAGCAAGCCAACTGAAAGTCAACAGGAGTAACAGCTGATCCGCTGAAGCTAACAGCCGCTCTTGTCAACAGAAATTCAACGGCTTATTAGCAGAGGAGCTAACTGTTGCTAACTATCGCTCTTTGTTGGCAACAGGTTTTTTTTTTTGTTTTGTTTTTTTTATTTTCTTACATTTGGCTGGGATTTGGACTAAGGAGTCTCGGATCATTACTGAATTGGATCTTCCTAAGGAGAACGAGATGGCGAGCCAACCCGGGAGCTTAATGACCATCCAGTAGGAGCTACGCCTTCTGCTGGACATTGCCAACCCCGCATCTTGGTATGACCTGCCTATGTTGTCGTGCGCATTAGCAGTGGGTCACTGAAACAGAATTAACTGTTGGATCATCGGAGGAAACAAGACATCAATCTGAAGCACAGTTTGACCTGTCCTTGCTGAATTGTTCTGCTGTGTTGTTGTTTTGCTGTTNCAGTCTACTCACCTCTCATAGAGAAAAACTGGGTTATAAATTAACTCTTGCCTTTTTCTCTCTCTCCCTCTCTTTTTTGTTTTTGAAAAGCTGATTTTATAACTTTTCTTAGCAGCATAGTAACTACCACAATCGTTCCTGTCTTCCACTGTCTGCAGCTGAAAGGCGTTATGGTGAAGCGCTCCAAGCAAGAACGAACCATTTAACGCAGATAGGGGGGTGTTCAGGGCAAACATGCCCTAGTAAAAAAAAAAAAAGAAAAAAAAGTATACTTTAGTATATTAAATTTTAACATACTTTAGCATACTTTGATTAATCTACTATTTTGGAACAACTTTTTTGTGCTTAGTATATTTTAATAGTATTTAAATAGTATTAATTTACAATTTTTAATATACTTTGTATACTTCAATGTACTTTTTGGAACAACTTCAAGAAGTACTTGGTATACTTTTTTATGTAGTATTCTAGAGCTTGATTATTATATTTTGAGCGTACTAGTTAAGTCATAGAATTATATTAAATATACTTTTAATATACTACTAATATATTATTAATGTATTTAAATTACACTTAATTTTATTTTTGATTTACTGCTACTGCTAATAAAGTACAATTTTAATTGCTCATAAAAGTCTTTTTATTCCTACTTTCCTATTTTGTTCATTACATGTGTAACTACACTACAGAACTTACATTGTTTTAGGCTACAATTACATGGAAAGATTAATTACACAAGATGTTCAAGGTAATTCAAATTTTTGTTTTATTACCAACATTTTAAAATTGTCCAATTTTACTCACAACTCTATAAACGTTACATAAATTATCAGTTAACAAGTCAGAAGTGAACACAATGAACATGAAAATTTAAGTGTGACAAAAACAAATTTATTACTTTAAAGAAAAATAAAATATTTTAAAATTCAAAAACAGAGAATTAAAATAGAAGAACATTTTAATGTGAACATCTAATTTCTATTTATTTTATTTTTTTTAAATTAAATGTTCGTTGTTACATTTGCGACGGATAGCTACGCGCACCTCCGAAGCTGTAAAATTAGGATATTCCAGTAGAGCAGCATCTGCAGAACAGAACAAAAACATTTTCATCAATATTGACTGTGTTAGACTATCTGGGAATGAACCAAAAAAAGAACATGTTACATTTTGTATTTCAACAATATAT
>NW_006800040.1:140758-143131 GCF_000485575.1 Poecilia formosa
GTTTTTTGTTAATGGAGACTGAGAATCCATTTTATTTTTGTTTTTGGTTGTTTTGTTTATTTAGTTTATTATCAGTTCCAGTGTTATGTGTTCTTTTGAAAATACAGTGCATCTATCTATGGCAGGAATTTGCATGCATTATTAGTCATTTCCATTAAATCAGATTGCT
Source organism: Poecilia formosa (assembly GCF_000485575.1). Lineage (NCBI taxonomy): Eukaryota > Metazoa > Chordata > Actinopteri > Cyprinodontiformes > Poeciliidae > Poecilia > Poecilia formosa. The sequence continues at coordinate 140,928 of NW_006800040.1, forward strand.
CAGCAAAATTTGTTATCGTGACAGGTCTATGGGTGATTTCAACATTCATGTTGCCAAACCCCAGGACAGATTGGCAAAAAAGCTCCTTAATATATTAGAGTGTTTTGGTCTAACACAACATGTCAAACAAGCAACACACACTCAGGGACACACACTGGATCTGGTTATCAGTAAGGATGTGAATATTTCCAATGTGTCTGTAACTGATGTTGCCCTGTTGGATCACTTCCTGTTATCTTTGAAGTTCTTTATCCGTTAACCCACTTGGACAAACAGCTAATGTCACAAAACGTTTTTTCACAGAAAACACAACAGAAATATTTGATCAAATCTACTCTTCTTTCTCGCCTGTAAGCTTTAATGACGTAAATAAGTTGGTAAATTATTTTCAGTGCAAACTTTCTGATATCATTAATTACATTGCCCCATTAAAGTGAAGGTTGTGTCTGGTAGGAAGAAATCTCCATTGAGAAATGCACAAACAGTTCAATCTGCAAGATAACTCTGCCATAGGGCCGAACGGAAATGGCGTAAAACTCAACTTCACGTTTACTATGAAATCTATAAAGAAAGACTACATAACTATCACTCAACACTAAAACATGTGAGGGAAGCTTTCTTTGCAGATGCCATAAACAAAAACATTAACAATGCTCGAGCTTTATTTGCTACTGTTGACAGGCTCACAAACCTTCCTATGACGTTACCACCTGAACTTCAATCTAATGCCGCCTGCAACAAGTTTTCCAATTTCTTTTCAGAGAAAATTCGTAAGATCAGCAGATTAATCTGCACATCCACTCTAAAGCCAGTATCTATGCTGTGCCCAAACAAAACAAATACATGAAAAATGACCTGATTTCAACTACTTAATTATAAAACCCTAGAAGCAATTATAAGTCAATTTAGCTCAACTTCCTGCTGTCTGGATGTCCTACCCACACATTTCTTTAAGAAAGTTTTGCCTGTCGTTGCTAATGATCTGATCCAAATAGTAACTCATCGTTCTCATCAGGTGTTCTCCCCCAGGCTTTGAAAACAGCAATTATCAAACCACTGATAAAAAAGAACAATCTGGACAAATCACTACTGCACAATTACAGGCCGATCTCTAACCTCCCATTCATCAGCAAAGTTATTGAAAAAGTCGTTTAAACAATTAAATAACTACCTAACAATAACCAACAGGCCGCTGGGTGTCTTCTTTGCTTTTGACAATTGTGATGTTGCTCTTTTTTGCATTATATTTAATACCATACAGTAACCCATACTGAGAGCTAACCTTTAACAGCGGCTGCATACCAGCACTGTATGGATAAAACGTAAGGAAACCAAAGGAAAAAAAAGAGGAAAGAAAACTAATCTAATGTTGTTCTAAGGCAGAGGTTCCCAAACTGGGGGGCGCCGTGCCATTGCAGGGGGGGCGCGGGAAGCCATCTGGATGAAAAAAAATTGAAAACAAAAAACATGAACGCTGTATGCGCTGGGTTTTTACCTTAGAATGGCCAACGCTCTGTTATTCCTTTGTCAATTTGATACAGTAGAGGCTTCCACACTTCCCATATCTGTGTCCTCTGTCACTTTTATCAGCAGTTAAAACTGTTTAATCCGTTGTTAACATGTGGTATCCTGTTTTTCCGAGCCGCCTTTAAATGCAACATGGTTTACACCCTCACCCTGTTCTTAGAGAAGAATCCTCCCCTCCTGCCCCCCGCCCACATCGTTCAACCAGACAGCTATTTGATTTGTAATCCATAGGGAAAGGAAAGGGGGGGGGGGTCGGAAAATGTTTGGAAACCACTGTTCTAAGGTGCTCCTGTTCAGAGTTGTTAAGTATCCAATTCCATTTCTAAATAGTGAGTATTCCACAGTTTCTGATAAAATAAGCTAAAGAATGACTGATCTAATTCCTTTTCTGGGTTAAAGTGAGTACTCCACAAGTTTGTTCTAAATCCTTTACTGGGTTAAAAGTAATATAAACTAAGCAGTGACTGTTCCTGTTAAGTATTTCTGGATTCCAAGTTCGTAGTTATTCTAATTCTAATTCTGATTCCATTTCTGGGCTGTATAATGTTGATCTAAATAGTGCGTACTGGTAGTTGTCTTTGGTATTTATTTTACCAGACTTATCTTTTACAATACCCACTAGCAATAGCCTTAAAGGGTGAAGCCTATACTCATAGAATCTGGGGTTACAATATGTA
>NW_006800040.1:144575-150699 GCF_000485575.1 Poecilia formosa
CACACACACACACACACACACACTTTTGTCATAGTACTCCCAAGAATTTAAAACTACTTTCACCCCTGATTATTACGTGAACAAACTTATTCATGTGAGATTTTAATTGAATTTCTTATTTAATGGAAACACTCCAAGTTGTGTTTTTTTATATCAATAGAATAGGAACAAATTTTTGCATGCATTTATAATAGCTACCATAGACATAATATAAGAGTAGACCCCGCATTGGCCGCTCCGGCGCAGGAAATACGGCGCCGGAGCTGTGCGCTGCTTTACCTGCTATCTGGTCCTCCGTATGTCTTTTTTACTGCGGTGAATGTAGCCAAACTCCGTCAAGTATGGCACTGTTTTTATGTCATATTAGCTTCGTTGTGTTGATGCATTTTGACGTTCTTCAATTTTCCCCACAACACTACAAACTTCCCCATTCACTCAGTGGTTATAGTTCCACATCGCTTAGGATTTGTTGTTGCGCGTTTGCGCAGTGTGAAGGAAAAAGGAGACCAGCTGCACAGGCAGGCTGGAAATGAGATGCAGGGGATCGGTATCGGCAACAAGAGCCAATGATCGCCGATCACCGATCATGCACTTTTTCACGAAAATCGGCCCGATTATGATCGGTGACCGATCGATCGGCACACCTCTAGATTAAACAGATTAGAACAAACTCTAAATTAAAACAGATAAATAGTATTATCTAGAACTTAAATAGAACTATAACCTAGGTAAAATAAATAGTATCCTTAATTTAGATTTATAAAATATTCTGAAAGAAACTGGAAACTATTTTTTTTTTTCTGGAATTTGTGTCATTTTGTGTTAATTGTGTAACATTGTTGTTGTTTATTCTTTTATTGTTCTTTCAACAAATAATAAGCCGGCTGTTTTTAACTTAATTTTTTTTGGGTCTGTGGTCATTAATTCAAAATACACTTCTCACTACTCTACACTACTCTACACTCACTACACTACTTATTACGAGTTCATTAACTGTAAACACATAGTGAGTGTTACATATAATGTTGATCTAAATAGTGTGTACTGGTAGTTGTCTTTGCTATTTATTTTACCAGACTTATCTTTTACAATACCCACTAGCAATAGCCTTAAAGGGTGAAGCCTATACTCATAGAATCTGGGGTTACAATATGTAACCGATGTTTTATATTGTTCGATGTTATTTTAAATGCTTTAGGGTTAGAATGTTTTGCTCTGAGGAAGTGTTAAATATATTGATTTATTAAATGCAGGGTTTTCCCCCAGTAAACTTACTAAGCCCAGTGGTTGGGGCACCAAGGTGGTTTGTATTAAAACATGTTAAGTAGACAGGAAATGTAAAAATATTACTGGGTAATTATATGTTACGGGAAAACATAGCCAGTGAAATGCTGTTTAAACCCACAACTTGTCTTAAAAACAACAAAATCAAAAAATACAATTAAAATGAATATCAATTATTTGCACTTCTGTTTATTCTATAACCTAAATTAAGTCAGTGGCTCCAAAACCCCCCCGCCCCCACCACCCCCTGACTTCAGGGGCCCATAAATGGTAATATTTTAACACAAAGCACATTTGTTTATTGAGATGATCAATGCTGCTAAATTTGATTTAATGGTCTCAGCATAAATTAAAATATTTTAAATTGTTTAACAATTAAATGTAAGATTTTAAGGAGCTGGAAAGTTTACTTTATAAAAGTTCAAAAAACAAAATTCATAGTTAGATTGTTTTGTTACTGCCTTTACAATCTGATGCTATGAGTTTAATCTTTGAGTTTGAGCTCTGTTTGTTCACATATTCAAATTAGTAAACTGCAATTATAACTTATTGCTTTTTAGGTTGGTCAATAAAAACTATTCCTCCTCTCCCAGATTTGACTAAATCTAACACAGAAGTTGGTAGAAGTGCTGATGTTTTTAGCAGCAAGAGGGGCCCCTAAGTCAAATTCTTCTCAAGGCCTCATACAGCATTGGACCAGCCCTGCATGATGAGTTAAATCTGCTGCACTGCGTAGAGATGCGCAACAAACAAGAGATTCAATTTGATGCTGCTAATGTGACTTTAGTAGCTCTTCCATTTTGTCTCTGTTGAGATGGGATGAGTTTTTCACATCTCTGTGCGGCCATGCACATTAACTCTGGCTGACTAAGTGGACAAAGCATTTGGTATGGGTTGGTGCATCGGGTAACTGGAAAAATAATATCAAAAAGAATAATAAAATAATATAAAACCAGCGTGATGCGTGACTACGATCCGTGCTAAGGTTGTTTTATGTGAATGGAACCTTTAATATGACTAACAAGCCTCATCAGAGCACATATAAAGTTTTATAGAATAGAACTGTATCTTTGATCTGCCTGTGATGGACTGGCCACCTGTCCAAGGTGCACCTGCACCTTCCAAGCCTGTAACCCATGCATGTTGCCATATTCACCAGGATGATGAATTGTAATTCAAATCAGGCCAGAGACAGGACTGATGCTCATGGTCACTTTAATCTGCTATGATAACAGCACAGTTATGAGTATGTGTATGACAGCTGCATGCAACAGTTTCCACCAGCATCCATCAGAATTCTCTTTCTTTATCGTATGATCATATAGGGTTTTTTTAATCATTAATGCACTTTGTTCCATTGGTGATTTGTCACCATCAAAGCAATTTCTGCTCAAACCACCAAATTTAAAATTAACTTGAACAAAAGGAAAGTTAAATTGTGTGTCAATAAATTGTTAAGTCTATATATGTTTCCCAACAAAGTTACATAAATGTCAGAAGATCCTTCAAGGTCCGACTGGCTCTCCGGCAAATGTTGTACTGCACCTCAGAGTGATGATTAACAGGGAAACATGAGCAAATCAAGAATGGGACTTGCTGCTGAGCTCTGACAAACATGCTTGCATTTGAATAATAGTCCACAGCCCACACAGCACACCTGCAGCAGTGATTTCCATAAGGAAACAGTCATTTACAAGCCATGGATTCTTAACAGAACTGTGATCTTGTGCATTGAGGAAACAGCCATTGTCTAATGATGAGACACAGATCTGAGCCACCCCCTACTCTGAGGTGTCCATGATGGTCAACATGATAACATACATGCCCCATGGTAATCCGTTTGTCACCGGTCTGCACCCTCGGAGCATCATGGTTAACTTTACAACATTTCTTCATGATGCTGTATCAATCCCGGTGATTCCAATTTTCCACATGTTATGATGAGGTGACTTCAGTAAAAACAAAAACGCCCTGCTTCTGTGTGTTCAGAAGGTCGACAGGCAGTATCCAGACACTCACAGAGCAGTTTCAGGCAGCTGCTTTATACCCTGCGCTCCTCCATGGGAGGCGCCTCCCTCCAACATGAGGACGAGGGATGCTGGGATAATGGTCTTCCTCGCTTCAGCCCTGGAGGAGCCAGAGGCTCGGTTCTGTCGCTGCTAGCATCAGGTTAGAGAAGCAGGCAGAGCTCGTACCGACAGGTGCCTCGGCATCATTACCCCGCCATCCCACAGTATAAAAGCCCAAACCAACAGCAGCCTGAAGCGGGCCCGAATTAACACATACGGTCGTTTTTTTTAATTCACGAAGGAAAGCGTTGGCTCGGAGATTCAATGAAGATACACTCAGGGTGCTCGGAGACTGCCGCGAGCCAAGGCGTCGTGCTGCCCAGGTTCGCGATTTTCCGTTTGATCTGAATGCGCGTGGACACACTCACCTCTCTGCCATTTTCCCACTGCCTCCTAAAATTCCTCAGCAAGAACGCACAAAACACCCTCCATGTTGCTGAAATTGCGGTAGCCGCAGTCACGGAATCACGTCTCCTAGACTAGTGTCAAGGCAACGGCGGTAACTACGCAACATTCATTGGTTACTTTCAAAGTAAGAGCTTCTCTAATGACCAATTTTCATAGACATGACACTAGTGTGTCATATGAGATTTAACTTCTTTGTATTTTTATCTTTGTATATTCGGTTAACCTATAAAAATATTCAGATTTTAACCTTTTAACGTGAATATAAGCAGTAAAATTGTTTGGTCAAACTTATGTTATTAATAATGTAAATGTCGTAATATCCCATCTGGATATGGTGGGATATTACTACAATATCTATCTGTAGTAATTAAAAAAATAGTAATTGTAGTAATTAAAAATTACTACAGAAAATTAAAAAATTACTACAGGTAGTAATTAAAATGATCTTACGACCATTTTACCTGTTCAGTGGTAAAATGATGCGAGGACTGTAGCCCTCACATCATATACGAGGGCTGCAGTCCTGGCTATCTATCTATCTATCTGTCTGTCTGTCTGTCTGTCTGTCTGTGTGTGTGTGTGTGTGTGTATCCAAATAATCATGTAGCACAGCAAATCCAGGAGGCCCAGATTAACTCTGTCAGATTTGATTTCAACACTTTTAAAGTTGACCCAGACACCCAAAGTGGTGTCTGGGTGGACCCAGACACCACTTTCTGGGTCCACCCAGAAAGTGGTGTGGACCCACTTTCTGGGTCCACACCAGAAAGTGTTAATTTAACTCTTTTTGGAGAGTTGGTACCTTAACTCTTATAAAGTGTCAAATATCAAATCTGCTGGAGTTAATAATTTAACACTTACTAACACTAATTCAGTGTTAGATCTTAATATTAACTCTCACAGAGTATTTCTTTAACTTCTTAAGAGTTATTTGTAATTAATATTAAATAGGTACTTTATTGTTTTGAACTTTTAAAAATTCTTTGGAAAATAAACATTTAATAAAGAGGCAATGATTTTCTCAAATGCATTTATTTCAAAACGTGCACCATAATTACAAAGCATATTACAACATGGAATAATGTGCATGTTTCACATGTCGCTGTCATTCACATATCGCTTATCAAATGGTCTGACATATCAGCTGTGCAATACAAAATGCAGTATGCTTAATACATTTTTCTTCAATACAATATGCATGAAATTATTCAAAGTACAAGGTGGAGAAAGTAAAGCCTGTATCAATGCATGTAGTTCATATAATATGATCGAGTAAATTTTCTTTTAACAGGTAGATTACCAGATATGTACATTACTTAACAGACCAACGTGAAATTCAGATCCATCATTTCTGAGCCAGTTTATGTTTCTATTGATAAGAGAAAGTTCCTCTCTGCACTCCACCAGAGAGATGTCCATCACTAACAGATTGTCTTCAGGTTGTTGGGCTGTTCGTGAAGTTTGGCTGGAGACACCAACATGCTCCTCTACTGCATTAAACAGTCTTCAGTCGGTCTCTGGATCATAAACAAAAACCATAACAATGAGGAATGGAACGAAGGAATACATTTTTATTACAACTCTTAACAACAAGCCTCAATTACAGAAATATGGAGTTTCAGAGATATTAAGACTTACATAATCATTTTTGGAGCTTGAATATTCGAAGAATCCATGGAGGGATCAGGAGGAGGAGGTTAGGCTGACGACTGGAAATTCATCCGCAACCAGACTGGTTCTAATATATACAAAAAGGCAATAAAAGGATTAAAACATGCTGCAAAACATGTATAAGACACAAGGGCGGGAATAATGCTTTCAACATGAAAAAGCCTTTTACAGATCTTCACAGGGGAAAAAAAATCGATCAGAAAGGTTGATAAATCTGACCAATATGCATGTAAATGTTCAACATGATGAAAAAACATACTCCAGATTATTACGGATCTGTTCAATTTAGCCAAGAATTTGACTGAATCTTCACTGGCTCCATTTTTTCAACACTTATACTCCGCTAACATTCGGTATGCTAAGCTAAATCACCGAGCCGGGTGGCGAACGTGACGTCTATCAAAAAATGGGTATGCAGCGCATGCAACGCATAGGGGCGCAGCACCAGAGGGGGCGCCAAAACCCCGTCTGGAGGGTGCCAATGGTATATGCCACGGACTTCCGTTTTAGCACTTCCGCATTTTTTTTCCACATAGCCTGCTTCCGGTGCACAGGTCACTCTGTGTTAGAGATGGAGTTTTTCACTTGGTCCTTGCTGGATTTGCCCACAGTAACCGTTAACCATTTTAAAAACAAAAAGCAGCGGGAGGATGTAACTTCATAACCTCATTTTCTAAGCAGAATCTCAGAGC
>NW_006800040.1:150711-165654 GCF_000485575.1 Poecilia formosa
CAGGTAGTAATTAAAATGATCTTATGACCATTTTACCTGTTCAGTGGTAAAATGGTCGTATATGATGCGAGGACTGTAGCCCTCACATCATATACGAGGCTACAGTCCTCCGACTGCTGGTTATCTATCTATCTATCTATCTATCTATCTATCTATCTATCTATCTATCTATCTGTCTGTCTGTCTGTCTGTCTGTGTGTGTGTGCGCGTGCGTGCGTGCGTGTATGTATCCAAATAATCATGTTGCACAACAAATCCAGGAGGCCCAGATTAACTCTGTCAGATTTGATTTCAACACTTTTAAAGTGTCTATATGGTGCACACCAGAAAGTGTTAATTTAACTCTTTTTGGAGAGTTAGTACCTTAACTCTTTAAAGTGTCAAATATCAAATCTGCTGGAGTTAATAATTTAACACTTACTAACACTAATTCAGTGTTAGATCTTAATATTAATTCTCACAGAGTATTTCTTTAACTTTTTAAGAGTTATTTGTAATTAATATTAAATAGGTATGTGATGGCAAGCCACACAGGGTGAGATCCACATTTCATTAATAGTTACTTTTCACTTTAGTTTGTTTTGTAAGTTTAAGTATTCTTTATATTTTTTCCACCTTCCAATGTTTATATGGAGTGCACACGTATTAACAATGCAAGGTCGAAATTTAATTATGTTGTATTAATATTGTTTTCTTTGTTTGAGTTACCTGGGTGTTTGGCTCCCCTTCCTGGTGGATAAAAGGCGTGGCAAAGGGCTGAGGTTCCTAAAGTACAGCTGATGGCCTCATTGGACTGAACCACCTGTGTCATGCTGGGGGGCGATGTTTTTGGGTTTATTTCATTGTTTGTGTTAATTGTTAGGTGGCAGCCATTTTGTTTTCCCCTATTGTGTCCACATGGTTTAGCTAAACCTGTATTTAAATCCCCTTCTGTGTCATTTCAGTTAGGTCAGTTTATTGTTTTGTCAGTTATGTCTTGAGTCTAGTAATTTATGTTGACCTCTTTTATTGGCATGCCTGTTTAATTGTTATGTTAACCTTTGTTCATATTTTTGGGTAAATAAAAACCCACCTTTTTTGAATTCAACTACCTGTGTTCTGTGTATTGTACTGCCTGGTCCCTGACAAGGTACTTTATTGTTTTGAACTTTTAAAAATTCTTTGGAAAATAAACATTTAATAAAGAGCCAATGATTTTCTCAAATGCATTTATTTCAAAACGTGCACCATAATTACAAAACATATTAAACATGGAATAATGTGCATGTTTCACATGTCGCTTTCATTCACATATCGCTTATCAAATGGTGTGACATATCAGCTGTGCAATACAAAATGCAATATGCTTAATACATTTTTCTTCAATACAATATGCATGAAATTATTCAAAGTACAAAGTGGAGAAAGTAAAGCCTGTATCAATGCATGTAGTTCATATAATATATGTACATTTTCTTTTAACAAGTAGATTACCAGATATGTACATTACTTAACAGACCAACCTGAAATTCAGATCCATCATTTCTGAGCCAGTTTATGTTTCTGTTAAGAGACAGATCCTCTCTGCACTCCACCAGAGAAATGTCCACTCACTAACAGATTGTCTTCAGGTTGTTGGGCTGTTCGTGAAGTTTGGCTGGAGACACCAACATGCTCCTCTACTGCATTAGACAGTCTTCAGTCTCTGAGTAGGACAGCCTGTGTCGGTCTCTGGATCATAAACAAAAACCATAACAATGAGGAATGGAGCGAATGAATACATTTTTATTACAACTCTTAACAACAAGCCTCAATTACAGAAATGTGGAGTTTCAGAGATATTAACACTTACATAATCATTTTTGGAGCTTGAATCTTCGAAGAATCCATGGAGGGACCAGGAGGGGGAGGTTAGGCTGAGACTGGCGATTCATCCTCAACCAAACTGGTACTAATATATACAAAAAGGCAATAAAAGAATTAAAACATGCTGCAAAACATATATAAGACACAAGGGCGGGAATAATGCTTTCAACATGAAAAAGCCTTTTACAGTTCTTCACAGGGGAAAAAAAATCGATCAGAAAGTTTGATAAATCTGACCAATATGCATGTAAACGTTCAACATAATGAAAAAACATACTCCAGATTATTACAGATCTGTTCAATTTAGCCAAGAATTTGACTGAATCTTCACCGGCTCCATTTTTTCAATACTTATACTCCGCTAACATTCGGTATGCTAAGCTAAATCACCGAGCCGTGTGGCGAACGTGACGTCTATCAAAAAATGGGTATGCAGCGCATGCAATGCATAGGGGCACCAGAGGGGGCGCCAAAACCCCGTCTGGAGGGTGCCAAGTATGTTTTCCTATACACTTCAGCGCGCCTTACGCTCCTTCACCTCACGCACATAATGAGGTAAATCTAGCGCGAGTTTCACCCTTAACGTATCCCGTTCCTTTCTTCCGGGGGGGATTTATGTTTTCGCATCCACCTGAATAATGTGCAGTTGCGCCACTGACGTCTATCATACAGGTTGAGCTCAACTCAAAATAATAGTCGTATTATAACCATCTCAGAAAAAGAAATCACTTACCAAGCGTGGTAAACACCTCAGACATGTGGAAAGTAAATAGTCCTGAAATGACTTGGCTTCTGTCGCTTTGCTTCGGTAGGAATCTGTGATTCTGGGGCGGAGTCAGTGAATTAACTCCTTCAGTGTTAGAGCCTGGGCCGGATTTTAGCAGGGGCTTACCGGGGCTGCAGCCCGGGGCCCCGGCATTTCGGGGGCCCCGAAGGATGTTTTATATTTTTGTGAATGGATAGTGTCAGAATTTTATCAATGATTTTGACAGCGCCGATGAAAAATGTTCCAATTTGTTCTGGCAAACGTCCATCTTGAATGCTTGCTTGTTATTGGTCCACTTTTGACGCATCTTACGCATTGGGGAGGAGGAGCGTCAAGGGAATATTATTTTACAATGGCGGACAACAGAAAATATGACAGCGGAGCGCAGAAAAGAAGGAAGAGAAAAGAAAAAGAGCATCGTGCCAAAGAGGCGACAAACAAAATGCCTAAACTGACAGGCTTTTTTAAACCTGTTAGCAGAGATGGAGGAGAAACATCATTATCCCCCGCTCCTCAAACCCTTAGCTATGCTAAAACCGGCACTAAGATCCCGCCAGAACCTTTAACCGTGACTGAGTCGGTGGCTGGACTGGCGTCTGTGGAGTCAGAGTCGGTGGAAGCGGGATCTTCTTCCGCAGATGGAAAGACGACTGTGGATCCGTACAGTACCGATCCGGCGCATTGGGGGGAAATTGACGAGTCCGTGCGAGCTTACTGGGCTGAGCGAGGACCGGAGAGCTGTCAAAATATGAATGTTGGCTTTCAAGCATCAGAACGGGTGTACAAGCATCAAAAGCGTCACTTCTCCAAATCTCACTTTAAACGCAAGATGTTAAATGGTGAGTACATCGAAAGACCGTGGCTCCTCTACTCTCCATCCACCGGAGCTGCATTTTGTTTTGCATGCCGCATTTTCAGCAATGCTAATACTCAGTCAAACTTTGAAACTGGTTTCAGTGACTGGAAGCACGCAACTGAACGCATGAGAGAGCACGAAAACAGCGAACATCATAGTGTTTGTGGTTCGAGTTCCTACAAAGAAGTTGAATGCAAAAGTGTCATTAATAAATGGAAATCTGTATTTTGTTCTTCATATTTTTCAAGATGTTCTCTGTAAAAACCTTGGTCTAGAAGATGAAAATTGTTCATTTGCACCCACCTCTGTTTTTATTGAGAACCGGGGGCTGTAAAAAAATCCTTCAGAGGGCAGCACTTTGGACTTACCTGGGTCAGGATATTTTCTGAAAACTACAGTATGCCTGATCTCTTTTTTCCAGAAGATATTGTTTATATCCATGTTCTGCCTGACTGGCAGAGAAGCACTTTTTTGACATTTATTTCCTCCACTATTTACCAAGAACTTTAAAAGCAAAGAAAAAGTTTGAGTTTTGATATATTCCACTTGTACTTATATGGACTTGTAAATGCTGGGGATATTTGTATAAATATTGTTTTACTCGCTTTGCTTTGTAAAAGTATATTTGAGCATTGCACTTTCTTGCACTCAATCTGTTTTATAGTTTGTGTTGAAGTCCAGGCAACAATAACTATTCAGTGATTTTATTTTGTGATGCAAGCATCATAGTTTCAACCCCAACATGTGGTTTAGTCTTTCTAGAAAANTGGGATCATGAGCGCCCCCTGCCATGAGGCAAGAGAACTGCCTGCCTCCCCTGGAGTCTGTTTTCTGCCGTTTCTGATCGCTCCTCCTCACACAAAACACGATACGCACACAGTTGGTGACAAAAAACAAACAAACAAACAAACAAAAAACACTGTACATTATATACATAAGCTAAATTATGGAAAATCAGTCCATATATTAAATGTTTTTTAGCCATTTTATTGCCGGCGTACAGACAGGAGGAACATGCTCCCATAGAATGGCAGACAGTGCAGTTAGCGAGAGGTTGCGCAATCCCAGGTGAGGCTCAGCTCGCTGCTGCGTCACCGGCTTCACTTCTGAGCATTTGAATAGGAAAATGCGAAAATCCAGCCATTTTGAAGAAAAAAATAATCAGAATTCGTTAAGATAAGTAAAAAATAGTACAAACCACAGGGTGAAAATAGCAATATAAATGATTTTATTATTATATATTATTTTTCCATGATGCCTCCCCTGCCCGCACGTCACTGGTATGGAGCATTCCCAGTAGTGGGATGTAGCAGTGTTGTAGTACTCGAGATCGGTCTTGGTCTCGAGACCATTTTTTGCTGGTCTCGGTCACATCTCGGACTCGACCGCATTTGGTCTCGGTCTTGTCTCGGTCTTGGGTGCTGAGGACTCGGCATTTTATTTCCAGACCAGTCAAAACTGCAACTGTGAAAGTATCACTAATACTGTTGTTGAGAAAATAAATTTGGAATATGCTAGTTTTAAAACTTGTCTTGATTCAAATGGCCTATTTGTGGTTTTGAAATCAGTAACGTATTCTGGCCTATTGACCTTTATGTTACCTGTAGTTACAGCAGATGGTTTGCTAGGATCGTTTGAACTGCCTTTTGTCTGTGTTGGAAAACAATACAGTAGAAGTTCTAGCTTTTCACACTCATCTGTGAAAAGCTGTAAACACGGCAGGAGTTTCTGACTTCAGATAAAGGGTCAGAGATAGCTCCTGGTTGGATGAGCAAAGATACGCCTTATTTGAATAAACTAAAGATAAGAATACGCCTTCACTATAAGACTTTCTACACAGAAGTAACAAATTAGATTTGCTCTTGCAATTCTCCAAAGACGTCTTTGGACGTCTTTGCTTTTCTTTCTTTCTTTCCTTCTTCTTCTTTCCATTTATGTCAGGTAAATGAATGTATGTCTCTGTTGTTCTGCAGTTTCTGTTGTAATTTTATGCATTGTCTTCTATTGGATTAAACTGCAATTCTGTGACGTCAACACGCATTGCTGTTTTCTTCTGAGTGACTACACGTGGCCGTCGCTGGGAGGACCTGGGATCCAAGGAAGAGAGAGAGCCAAACTTTTTCCAAAATTAACTAATTCATAGAAATCTTCCTTAATACTGTCCAGTTTATTTGTTAACATCGTTGTTTTCAGTGGATGCAAAACGCACCGATTAAAATCCAAGCAATAACCGCGTTTCTGTTACTACCCCCTCCCATCCCCACCTTTCACTCGCACGCTGCACTCTGAGACATGCGCAGTGGTTTCCTCTGAGCAGCAGAAGATGTCTGTCTAGTCGTCAGTAATAGAATAGCGCTGCATAAATCATAATAAATCCGAAGGCCACAAATAACTAAACATCGCTTTGCTTTCACTTGGAAAAGTAGCTCAAAGAAAGGTAAGCTCCATTGACGTGATGTTAGGAAAGCTAGCTGTACAGAGACACATAAGCATTTGTGATGAAAAAAAGTTCTCACTGCACTTAATTATTGTACGGAGGTGTTGACTGACTTGTTGCATATATGGGATAACGCTGTGTCCAAAAGTCCGCAATATAGTAATGTGGCATTCAGGAACAGTCCGATTCTTCTGAACGGCTCTTTACTTAGAAAATAGGTCTAGAGTGTCACTGAGAGCCATTCTTTTTTCTTGTAATGCTCTGCGTACACTGCAGTAGCTATCATTATTTTATGTAATTATGTACATTGATATTTTTTAAATTAAATAAATAAAATACAAGAACGAAAGAGCACGTCAGACTGCCTGGCTTCATGTAGCGGGAGAGAGGGTGAAAACGGTGAGCGCCTTGTGCTTGGTTACTTCTTGCTTGTTGCTCCTTGGTCAGTGTTCATAGCTGAGGGTTATTTACCGTCAGGGCATTGCCTCAATTGCTATGTTTAATAATGCAGATAGTGATGGTTTCTGACATGACCAATATGGGCAAACACCCAGGGAATTATCTTTTTAGGGATGGCACGAGACCACCACGGATTGTAGCACAAAGATGGAAGCAAAGCAGAGCAAAGCTTGTTCTGCTTTTAATATTGGTAAAATTTATTAACTATTTAATATCTAGGTGTTTTATGAGAATATGGATCTTTGAGATCAATTTGAGAAGCAATTTTGATCATATTTCACCATTTTATCGTGTCCTGTAGTGCGGGTCGCTGGTCTTGGTCTCGACTTGGTCTCGACTTCCCTCAGTCTTGGTCTCGACTTGGTCTCGGACCCTGAAAGGCTTGGTCTTGTCTCGGTCTCGACACGCTCTGGTCTTGGTCTTGTCTTGGTCTCGGGTTAGGTGGTCTTGAACACAACACTGGGATGTAGTACAAGTACAAGAACTTTGTTAATATACTTACGTACAATTTTCATGTATCTTTACTTAATTTAATTGTGGGTACTTCCGACTTTTACTGCACAACATTACATATCTGCAATTTTTACTTCACTACAATTGTATAATGTGTTGCCCTACATGTCACATTTATGTCAAGTTGTGATTTTCTTTATTTGTTCATTAGTTGGAAAGTAATCAATAACTTATTTGAGTTAACCGGTCCAAAAAGCATCTCTCAGTCATAAGTTTTGAAAATGGTGTCAGAAACTTAAAATGTTTTTCATTATTTTTTTCATTCTACAGTTGGGCGTGACCAACTGTGGAGTTGATGACAAAGTGGAGTTGAAATATCAGTGAAAATGGTCAGTGTCTATCCTGTGGCTAGTTGTGTCTAAAGTCCTTTTCTCAGGCAGACATATACTTGAATGTGCTTACTGCAGTTAAAATAACACATTGGTTTTGTTTCGTGTTAAATAAAATCTTCCAGAGATATAATCATTACTCTTTCTTATTTTGCTTAGAGGCATTTAATCTCTGCAGGTCATCCTGAAATTCTGATGCACAGAATCACAAGTCCAAGTGTGAACTGTGTCACAGAAGGAAAACACAATAAAAACATGGATTATTTGTAGCATTGTTCATAAGATGGCGAGATGGCGAACTGTAGGGCCACCATTCTGACCAGCAACATAGGGGCTCCACAGGGCACAGTTCTTTTGCCCCTCCTCTTCACCCTCTACACCTCTGACTTTAAATACAACTCAGCTACATGCCACATGCAAAAATTTTCGGACGATACTGCCATTGTGGCGTGTATAAAGGAGGGTGGAGAGGGGGAGTACAGGACCTGGTGAAGGACTTTGGAGCATGGTGCCACAGGAATAAACTCCAACTGAACATCTCTAAAACAAAAGAGATGGTCCTTGATTTTCGCAGGGTGCCCCTCTTGCCTCAGCCTACCATCATTGATGGCATTGAGGTAGAGGTGGTCAGCACATATAAATACTTGGACCTATAACTGGACAATAAGCTGAACTGGTTTTCCAATACAGACAATGTGTACAAGAAAGCACAGAGTAGAATGTACTTCTTGAGAAGACTGGCCTTTATGTGTGCTCTAAGCTCCTGTACATGTTTTACAAGTTCATTTTGTCTGCTGTTATAGTCTATGCAATTGTTTGTTGGGAGGGCAGTGCAAAGAAGAGGGACATACAGAGACTGAATTGCCTCATCCGCAGAGCTGCCTCTGTGGTAGGTGTGAGCCTGGAGTCTGTGGAGACAGTGGTGGAACAGAGGACAATGTCTAAACTCAGTTTAGTCCTGGAGAACACAAGCCATCCCCTGCATACTGTTCTCTCCAACCACAGGGGCTCCCGCAGTGACAGGTTTCTCTCACTGGGATGTTCAACTGAGAGGATTAAAAACTCCTTTGTCCCACGGGCCATTAGACTTCACAATGCTGTGATTTCTGGGAGGGAGAAGGGAGGGAGACGATGTAATTAGCATTTTAATGTATTTAAGCTCCTTTACTAGTCCACTTTTTAATGTATGTATATTGTGTACCTTTTATAGATGTTCCCAGTTGTACGATTTTTTTTTAATGCTGTGTGGATGTGAATTAATGTGTGAGCAACAGACAATCTTAATTTCCCTACGGGATGAATAAGGTTTTACCTTACTTTACCTGCATACTGTTGATTTATTAAAAAACATATACATACAGGCACACTTAATCATATTTATAGACCATTACTTACATTCAACCATATTTTTAAAAGTAAGTACTTATTTTCTTTTACTCAAGTAAAATGTTGATGTGGTACTTTTGCTTTCACTAAATCACATGTTTGTCTGCTTATTTGTATTTTTACAGTTCTTTGTAAAAGTACTGTACTTTGTACAATTTCTACATCACTGGAGATTTTTTTCAATAACCAGACTTAAAACTTTCCTTTTTGATAAAACTTGTAGTTAGACTGGCTCAGGTTATCCTGAGCTACTTCTGTGGTTATGCTTTCATAGGTTTAATCTATTAGAGGACAAACTGACTTCTTTTTCTCAGTGTCTTCTTCTACTCTTCTCCAGTTTGCATTATTTGCTGTTATTTCACCTGTTAACTTTTTGTTTTCTCTCAGTTATTTTCCTCTCAATAGAAGCTACACCTGGTCTGGCACTCCATTTGGCTAAAATATCTCTCTCAGTTTGGAGGACAACAACGGCTGAGATAATGCTTCCATCACCTAATCGTTTTCCCCTCCTGCTGTTAACTTTTCACTTTCATGAACACCAAAAGTAATCCTACATCACTTCATCTGTTTCTTCTTGTGCATTCTGCTCTGTCTTCTCAAACTCCAGTTGGTCATAGCAGTTGGATTCTTGTACTGAGCCTGGTTCTGGTTCTGCTGGAGGTTTCTTTCTGTTAAAGATACATGCTCGATATGGGGGATTGCTGCAAAATCAGTGACACAATGCAAGCAATTGTTGCTATGTGCTCACCCAGGAGGAGTGAATGCTGCAAGTCAATAACTCGATACAATCTTCTGGGTTTCCTTAGAAACTTTTTAAGACTACTTAATAAGAGGTTTAAAGCTGAATTTAAACCTTGTATTAAAGAAACAAACAGATGGAAGCTTTGCCCAATCAGCAACACAAATGTGATCCTCCGGTTGATGTGCAGCTCACAACATTGTGAGCTGCACAACATGTTTATTGTGGACGGTAAACAGGACTTTTGTTCAGAATTGTGGACCTTTATTGTGAAATCACTTTCATTCCAAGTGGCCACTGTCTTTGAATCCCACTGCACTGGGGATTTGACATCTCTTTTCCATTGCTTTCTCCAGCTACTGACCCAGAAGCACATGTTGCTGATGTGAAAATAGCATAGAGTCAGACAAAAGTGTGTTCTGAAACAGGTGCTGTTTCAGAACAGCACCTGTTCTGAAACTGGGCTCACACAAAACAAATTTTTTCTTGTTTGAGCTCAGACACTTTCTTTTTGTCTTATATTTTCTGGAGAGCTCAGTCGCAATCTGGTGAGCCAAAGACAGATCAAGACAAAATGGGTGACATGGTTCAACTACTTTGCTAATGCTACATGTGATTTTTTTTTTTTCGAACATTGAGTATTTTGAATAAAATTCTCATTGTTTCTGGAATGTGAATCCAATCCTTGTCAATAAATAACTTTAATCATTCACACTGAACAATATGTTTATGTCCTTGTACATTTTAGATTATAGAGAATCCCCATCTCTGATCAAACTGTTCTCTTAGAAGATATGTGCCTTAAAGTTAGCTTAGAAACTTATGTTCTGGGGAGAAAGTGTGTATTAGTCATTGTAGGCGTCACACGGTTGCCTCTCTTGGTTTTCCCAATCTTGCTGAGAGCAATGTACATTCCAGGATAGGAAGCTGATTCATAGACGTTATAGTTGTTGGCCAGGAGGTTCTCCTTGAACTTGCAGTCATCTCTGTAGCTTCCCTAAGTAAAAGAGAGGGACAGAAACAATGATCAACTTCCCAACTTGTTTATGCTTATTATTCACTTTTTTATTTTAAAAAGAGGGAAAAAAATCTTCAGCGCATAATTAATAAATTATTAATAAATTAATAATTTATTAATATTTAATTTAAAGAACGTTAATTTGAGACATTTAAAATATGACAGCTATTACAAATACCCTGTTGGGATCTGGCTTAGCTGCTAGTTGACATCTTCTGAGGATTAACAGTCAACCCTCATCAACAACTTATCCACCATGAATTTAACCAAGACCTGTCATAACTCTAATACATTTTTTCTCCATAATTCAGGCAGCTTCATGTGAATAAAGAATCAAGGGTAGTGAGGGCGCTAAGAATTGTTGTTTGACGTTTGTCATAAAACTGAGGAAACATTAAACAGAGTAAGGAAGTCAAGATTGTTCAGTTGGTCTTATTTGTATTATATATTTTATTTTACTCGTTCTAAAATGCTTCTTCTCAAATAAACTTGTGGTATATTTATTAAGAAGTGTTGATTGTGACATAAATTATACCAGAGGAAGAAGCAATACACAGATGACAGAGTACCGTCTCTTGGATAATAGGGCCAGATATGTTCTGTTCATACACATATTCCTGTTATAACAGTAAGTCTTCAGCTTTTGTTTTGAATTTACTTATGAGCAAATTATCAACAAAGTTAATCACCTTTCAGGGCGCTAATTGTGAACCAAGCTCTACCCTCTTCTTCGTGTGAGAGGAGGGTGAGTGGAAGAGCGGAAGAAGAGTGAGAGAGCGAGCGGTTGTATATTCTATATCTTAGGCTTTTTTTCTTACTGTTTTTTCACAGGGTGTTTATGTTACTTGCTTAATTGTGATTTTGTGTTAGTTTGTCATGTTTTAAAGGGTTTTTGTTGGGTTCAGGTGTGGCCGTCAGGCGTGCCTGGCTGGCCGGCGTCTGACGACGCCATGGTGGTCGGTGCTGGAGCTTTCTCCACACTGACACGGTGTTAGGTCCACCAAGGGCACAACATACTTGAGGACACGAGACAAGGATGAAGGTTCAACAGAATATTTTATTCTTAAACTCTCTTGAACTTTGATTTTTTTTGGTTCAGCTGCTTCTGATTTTCTGTGAAGAAAAAGAGAGATAAATGCCCCCTCAGTTTACCGTGTCCCAAAAAAAGAAAAACAAAACCCCAAAAGTATTAACAGAAAGTTGGACCTGGTGAGCCGATCAAACAGAACGAAACGGTACAACAGGGGGCCAACCCTTTTACAGGGCCGTTGAAGCCCCTACTAGTACCGGACTAAAGCAAAAAAGAATCTAATGCAAAAGAAAGATTGAAACCAGGACAACCAGTCCCACCAGGCCAAAATCACAATGAAAAAACAAACAAACAAAGGCTGACAGAAATACCGCATGGGAGGCTGGAAACTTCAGCTGCGGTCCTCAGCGACTGGACGTGCGCGCACCGCGTCAAGACGCGTCCCCGGTGGTGGTGGAGCGAGCGGAAGCGAGTGGAAGGGCGGAGACCCCAACATGCCGAAACCCAGCCTATTTATAGGCGGACCAACAGCGCCACAAATTAACGTTATCAAATGACCAAAAGTAAGAAATTATCCAAACTCCAAAATATATTAACAAAAGGTCATTCAACTAAAGTCTATAAGAAAACAAAGAGAAAATAGACAAAAATCATAATGTGCCCGAAGCACATAACACACGGAAAAACGGCGTCAAGGTGGCGCTAGTTCTCCTTGAAGCATGGAGGAAGTTTGTCTGGCTGTTGGTAAGGTGATCGGACAAGGGTCCAGAAGGTCTGCGTCTCTAATGAATGGTGCTGTAGTTTTGTGTGTTGAGGAAAAATTAATATTTTTAGTGTTTAATACAGTTAATCTTACGGCATGTGAAAAGGTATATTGACCATAGTCATTTTGAACAAATTTCTTAATTTAGAACAGGTTTGTGTTAATGATTTAAAACTAAAACTATTGATGGGTAAGTATTCAACTTACGGGAAGGAAAATAGAGATCAAAAGGGAACTCTCACTGAGGCTCCTGTTGTGTTATCAGAGAGGACAGGAGACCATAAAATAGGCATCTGCAGGAAGGCAATATCACTTGGATGAGCGTGGGAGAAGTAGTTTGCTCAGTTCACGGAAGATCAAAAAGTCTTCCAAAACTAACATCTGGGACGGTGGAAAACTGAATACAACATAGAATGTTTAAAACCACTACCATTTAATTTGTAAGACATTTTTCTTAGTTATTAATAGCATGTGCTGACTGAAAATAGTTTAATTGTAGTTTTAGAATTACTAATTTAGTCAGTGATGAATGTATTTTGAAATTGTATTATCTGTTACTATATTGGAATCAAATGGAAATTGTGTGAATGAAAATGTTTTGTTTAGTATTAGAACATTGCTCAGGTTTATGGTGAAAGGGTTTTGGAAAATGATTATGTTAATTTTTATACTTAGGATTGAATATTATATTTGATAGGTTAGAAAAAGGAATTTTACTGTCAGGTTCTGGGTTTTTCCTTCAAGAGAAGTGTCTCTCCCCTTCGGCTACCCGTTGGGGAGTGGCCTGGAGTGGAGCTGCACGCCTGAAGCTCGTTGGATCATCAGTCAAGAGAGGATTAAAGGAGCTACCAGACCTCTCCTCTCCGCCAGATGATTATTCCTTCACGGTAGTTTCTAGCTCGTTAAGTCTTCCCCTGTGAAACGCTAGCATTATTTTTTGACCTTCTTGAGAAAACCTCTCTGCCTGTTGTCAGTCGTCCTCACTTGTTCCCTGTCTCTCATTTCCAGGTAGTAGCCGACTTCCATTGGCGAATCTGCCTGCCGCTCTCAGAACCACACTGGCCTGCCCGCTCCAGCTCACTGTTCGTTTCCCCCCCCACCGTCGGGAAGCCCTCCAAGAAGACGTAAGCCGATGACTCCTGTTAGCCCATCCAACTTTTTGTCCACCTCTGGCCAGATCATTGACCTGTTCTCTCCGCTTCCAGGCGAGTCTCGAACCTATACCTAAGGATCATCTACGAGACATTGTGATAGTTTTTTCTAATAAACAGTTACTCACCAGTAATCTCCGGGCCTGATTCTGCATGTGGGTTAGAAGTCTACCATCCATTATGACATTTACCCCATTCTGTTCTGTAGATTTTATGTATTACTTTTGGTTTACGACAAGACTCATTCTTTTGAGGTGTTGAATGCAGAAGAACAAAATTAGGTTTGTGGCGATAACCTTTGCTTCAACTTTCTGAGTAGGGAGAAAGCGGGAGAGATTCCAGATTTCACACCTATCTGTGAAGTACCTTTCTCTGTTTTTCTTTGCCCAGATAGCCTTAAAACAGCAGGAGTTCAGGAGAAGCTCTGCTCTCACTTTGCTTAAACAAAGGGGACAAAATGGCCTTTGATCTTGGAAGCAAATTGTAAGGAGTTTCTAACTTTTAAGAGGGTTTCAGACTGAAACAAACCTATAAACAGTTTGGTTTCTGTTAGTTCTGTCAAGATGCAATAAATGGCAAATTTGTCTTATATTGGTAAATCGTTTTATTTTAAATATGCTTTAGGAGCCGTAGTTTGATGACTGTTATAAATATCGCCACATTTTACGAACAGAGGGAAATAGTTCAGTTTTTGTCGCTAGTTTAACTTTTAGAAATTGTAGCACCTGCAGAGCGCCGCAATAAAGGCACAATAAAGCTGATAAACAGGTGAAGAACAAAGCTAGATAAAACCACTTCTACTGTATTCTGATTTTTCTTGCTCCGGGCTTTACCCTACACGCGGACCCGTTGCCATGGAATCCTCCAGTAGATCCGCCCCTGCTCAGCACGGCAAGGTGGCGTCACCTGTTAAAATAGTACTGGTGCAAATCACCATGCTAAAACATTGTTGTCTCCCATAGGAGACAACTGCTTATGGTATTAATAGACGAGACAAGGAACTTAACCTGCGCTTTCATGTCAGAATTGATGATTTTGATTACATCTTGTTTGCTACATCTTCTAACATGAAGTGCTTTGGCTGCGGTCAGGAGGATCATATTGTAAAAATGTGTCTCGACAGGGCCAGGCCGGCCCCGTCGAGTTCAACAAAGCAGCAGCCTGCTGCTGAGCAGGTGGGGAGCCCACCTGGTGAGGCTGGGGCAGCGGAGGAGCCCGCTGCCACAGCAGAGGAGCCCGCGGCAGAGTAGCTTGCGGAAGGTACTGTTGAGGTGTCGTTTGTGGAAAGTGGGAAAGGTTTGAAAATGAGTGTATGTGTGGGAAAGGATGGAAGCACGGTGTTGTGTGGTGATGGGGTGTATAGTGGTGAGGGTGAAAGTAAAGTGATGGAGAGATACGGTGTGCAGGGAGAGCAGGAGGAAGTGAGAGGCGAAGAGGAGTATTTAGTGTGTGGAGATCAGTGAGAGAAAGGAGAGGTGCAGGCGGACAGACAGAACAGTGCAGAGTCGGTTTTTGGAGCTGGAGTGGGGGGAGAGAGGTGAAGCAGAGGAGACGATGGAGCTGGAGGCTTCAGCCCCGATAAAGAGGCGAAGCAAAATGAGGAATGTGGTGGCGGCTGTGCAGGCCAGCAAGCAGTAAACTGGCTGCAGAG
>NW_006800040.1:165964-180199 GCF_000485575.1 Poecilia formosa
GCATCTTTGAATCTTAACAGGGTGAGGGAGGCTGAAAAATGTGCTTTGATTTTTCTTTGAACCAAAAGAAAATTGATGTAATTTATTTACAAGAAACTCATAGTGACCATTTAATAGAAACAGACTGGGGTAGAGAGGGGAGTGGGGAGGTCATTTTAAGTCATGGCACCTCCCAGAGTGCAGGGGTCGGCTTCTTCTTTTCTAGAGCTTTCACCCCAAACTCTACAGAAGTTGAACATGTTATTCAGGGGAGGTATCTTTTAGTCAAGACAAAGTTTGATCATTTTAGTATAGTTTTTATTAATATTTATGCTCCTACCACCAATGCAGAGAAAAATCGTTTTTTCGAAAAAAAAAATGGGCAAAGGTTGGGAGATTGTGGGTCTGAGGATTATGTTTTTATAGGTGGGGATTTTAATTGTACTGAAAATGAGTTTTTAGACCGTAACTATGCAGAGCCACATCCAGTGGCCCAACATTCTCTGTGACAGCTGGTCTCATCTCATGGCCTGGTGGATGTATGGAGGAGGATGCACGCAGGTTTCAGGCAGTACACATGGTCCCATACTAAAGAAACTCTTTAGCTCATCTTGATCGTTTTTATTGTTTTAAACACCATTTAACATGTTTAAAACATGCCAGATTTTTACAGATCACTCGTGATCTCGTTGTGTGTTTTTATTAGAAACATTTTACCTAACTTTAACTTTAACTCATGATCAAGGTTTTAAAGAGGTTTTAAGTTATTTTTGGACTGGTTTTAGACAGAGAAAGACTTATTTTACTTGTCTGAGACAGTGGTGGGTCTATGGCAAAGTACAAATAAAACTGCTGAGTCAGCAGCACACTAAATGTCACCTGTGACATTACCAGATCTATCAGATTTCTGGAGATGAATATCGTGGAATTAGAACAACTTAGTGAATCCACAGGAAATCGAGAGCACTTTGAAGTTCTCAAATCAAAAAGACTAACTTTAGCAAACCTGCTGGAAAGTAAAGTCCAAGGCGTATTGGTCAGGTCCTGGATCCAAAACATCACAGAGATGGATGCTTCCTCTAGCTTTTTTTTTCACCTTGGAGAGCTGAAAAAGCTCTTTGTTGCAGCTTGTTGTTTTTACCAAGAAAAGAGGGGGGCCTTGTCCGCCTGGCCAGTAAAACAGCTATATTTCGTTTGCAGTTCCTTCAGAAATACTTGACAGGATCTCCTGTGTGTAAGGATATAGCCAGCTATATCCTCAGACGTGTTAATTTTCTGAGGCTGGATGCTGCTCTGTTTTTAACTGATTTTAGTCTTTTAAATTTAAAGGGGTTGCCTCAGTTTTATCAGGGTGTTTTTAAATCCTGTGGCCTTTTTAAACTATGTCGTTCACAGGTGCATTGGTCTTTAGAAGAGCCTTTGGTCTGTGGGTCCAGACTGGATGTGTGTCACGGCCCAATACCGGGACTGTTGGAGGCGCTGTGCAAGTCCAAGACGACGACTGTGAAACATCTGGTGGAGGCAGCTGGACCGGACTTTTCAAACACCCAGGTCGTTGCTTCTCTGCTGTTAGTCCGGTCCACTAGACTTGTGAAGTGCTTCCTGGACCTGATGAAAGAGAGGATGATTGCTGGGGAGAGGCATCTCCTGCAGCTGCTCCACAAGGGAAAGATTTTGCCGGACCCGACAGACCCAGTCCCTGATGTGACCCTGAATACCTGGTTCACAAAGGACAGTGGTCGCCTGCTATACAGCAAAGACTCACAGATGAGCCTCCAGAGTACGGGCCCAAAAGTACTCTGCAAAAACTGTGTCAAAATCCTGAATGGAAGAATGCTACGGAACAGACCAGTGAGCGTGTGGGCGAACCGTCTGAGAGGACAAACCCCTCAGTGGAGGACGCTCTACAAACCTCTGACAAAAAAACAGACTGGCCATCTGCAATGGAGGGTTTTACATGGCGTCATTGCTACAAACTCTTTTTTTATCAGTTTGTAGTCCAGGGTTTTAAATGAGTGTCCTTTCTGTGGTCTGTCTGAGAGTGTTTATCATGTTTTTATTGATTGTAGAAGACTGATGACATTTTTTAGTTTATTGATGAGTGTTTTTAGCTGTTTTGGCATTGTTTTTACCAGTTCTATATTTATTTATTGACTGTGTTTTAACAAAGCCAACAAGCCAAAGTGCCAGATTTAAACATTTTTAACTGCCGAACCAAAAATGGCTATTTATTTATCTCATAGAGACAGACTCCAGCCTGGACCTCAGCTGTGGCTCTGTGGAAGTGCAACATCAAGGCCAGGCTGACGCCAGAGTTTTGCTTCCACAGAGCCACTGGGAACATAGGGAATTTTGTGCAGCTTTGGGGTTTTAATGAGATTCTGTAGGGAAAACTATTGGTTAACTATTGTTAACCAATAGTTTTCCCTATATCAACTCAGGGAAAACTATTGGTTAACAAGCACCTTATTTAATTATTTTTTAAGCATGTCCTGATGTGATAATCTTGTGTTTTTAATGGTATTCTGTGCACATTATCATCGTAAATAAATGTTTTGTTAAAAATAATAATAAAAAAAATCTTCTTTTTCTTCTTCTTCTTCTCTTTTCGACTTTTTCCCTTTAGAGGTCGCTACAGTGAGTCATCAGTCTCCATGTAATTCTATCTTCCGCATCTTCTTCTCTCACACCGTCTACCTTCCATGTTCTCTTTCGCTCCATCCATAAATCTCCTCTTTGGTCTTCCTCTAGGTCCAACCTCAGCACCCTTCTACCGATGTATTCACTGTCTCTCCTCTGTACATGTCCAAACAATCTCAGTCTGGCTTCATTGACTTTATCTCAACACATCAGACATGAGCTGTTCCTCTGATGTATTCATTTCTGATTTTATCCATCCTTGTCTCCCCCAGTCTGGAAACCAAGCACTAATAAGTAATTTTAATCAGAAACCACAGAATGCATACATTAGTGATGACCAGGGGTGCGGTAAAGGGGTGAAAAGTGATGACGATTCTAGGGGCCCTGACCAGCAGAAGGCCCTCCACAATTTAATTATTTATATTTTGTTCATAGACATAAAATAAAAAAATGTCAAATATAAAATTAATCATATTGTATTTTCAAAGATTGTTTTTAGCAGTAAAAAATTAATGTTATCCCTCCCAGACCATAAAACACACATCCGTTTTTGCCCTGAACCCCCCTGGATCTGCATGAAATGGTTCGTTCCTGCTTGGAACGCTTAACAGTGAGGTATGCAGCTACAGTCAGTAGAAGCTGCAGCTGAATACAGCGGCAACTGTGGCAGCTACTATGCTGCTAAGAAAAGTTATAAAATCAGGTTTTCAAAAACAAAAAAGAGAGAGGGAGAGAGGAAAAGTCAAGAGTGTTAATTTATCACCCAGTTTTTCTCCAAGAGAGGCAAGTAGACTGTGTGATTATCAACCATTTAGCATAGTTAGCTTAGCTACAGACTACTGTTTGCCTCCAATTCACTAGCATTAAATGAATTAAGGAAAAAAATTACCAACATATTCATATATTTAACTTGTTCCCTGTGCCTTTTACCACTCTCATCTGAGTGAGTGAGCAGAAGCTCTAACCCACGTCCCTCCTGACCCGTCCTCTCCTGAGTGAAATTAAAGCTGCAGTATGTAACTTTTATATAAATATTTTTTTTTCACATACTGTATTTGTTAAAACTGTCATTATGTTGTGGCAGTATGGTATGAGAGGTAATCTGTGAAAAATCTATTTCCTCTGCCTTCTCAGTGCTAGAAACAGCCAGTCAATGGCAGGAGAGTTTTAGTGCTGTCAATCACAATCTCATGTGGTGATGTTCATCCTTCCTCCTCCTCGATTTGTGCCATGCTGCAGTTAGCATACCACAGAGCTGTGCAGATTCAAACTGTGAATGCTCAGTTTAGCTAGCATAGCTACCGATGACGACAGATAAAAGGTTTCTTGTAATAAGATGTTTCTCCACCATTAGCTCATTTAGCAGTGAGTGAATGAAGTTGATTGACAGTGCTAAGAGCATCCTACTAGTTCTGATTGGTTGTTTTGGTCAGAATGGTGCATTACTTTAACCAGTAATAGTAATTCAGGGAGGAGATGAAGGAGATTGATTGTTTTCACAGATTATCTGTCTCATAACAAACTGCTATGACATTGTGACAGCTTTAGCAAATATGGAGAAAACATATTTTTTATTAAAGTTATGTACTGCGGCTTGAATAAAATGCAACTACTAGCTTTTTTGAGAAGTCTGGATTGCTTCATGTGTAGTTGCACATTGCTTTTGACTGTTGCTCATGGGGAGAGACATTTCAGTAATCTAAAACTAATAGAAAAAAATTAAGCAACCTACTCGCAGGCTGGATGTGGGCTGTTGGATGTTAAATTAATGAGCAGTAAATATTGTGCTAATTATCACTATCGAACCAAAGAAAGCAAGGCAGATGCAAGCCTTTAAAATTGTGACGCTTTTTAAGGGTCAAACAGACTCAAAAAATTGTAACAGCAGCTTCGCAGGGGGCCCAAACAAATATTTTGTCAGTGGGCCCATGATTTCTGGCAGCGCCCCTGGTGATGACAAACCATTTGCTATAGTGATATAGTAATGATAATGATATAATAACACAACAGTCATTAAAATTTGTGCTATGCTTAATAACCACTATTCCAAGTGATCCCATAAGTCTGCGTATAGGGGTAGATGCAAAATTTGTTTGAAATCTTAACTATTTGTTTCAGGTGTGATGGAGAAGGGAAGCATAGATCCCCTGGCCACCGCCTTCCTCAGCAATTTCACTTGATTCTCATCTTCCTTTAGTGTTCCATCTGAAATTTCCCTCTATGAAGTCAATTTCTCTGGTTGAGTTTCAACCACTCAACGAAACAGAAGGAGGAGTTGTGAAGAAGGATGTCGATTTTCTGTGCTGTTTTTGAAATATAATCTGCCTGTAGAGGGTTGTAGTTTAGCATGGCATTGGAGGAAGTGAATGAAGTCATTCAGTCCATGTTGTCCATGTTTCCAAATATTAAGCAATTGAAGTCGGAGCAAGAGGCATGTCGAAAACATTTTACTGATGGCAAAGATGTGGCCCTGCTATCTAGAGGGTTTTTTTTTACATTGCATGCACTTCTACTAAGCTTGGAGTAAGCTATGGCCAGTAAATATGTCAGTATTATATAAATGACACAGCAGGGTCAGCAGATAGAAAATTAGAATAACAAAACTCTAGCATGAACAAAAAGTTTCACTTTAACTTAAACTGCAGGTGTGTCAATATCTGATACATTTTTGTTTTTAATTCAGGGAAGTTATTGTAAGAGGAAGATTTTAGTTGAGTAAGAGTAAAAAGTACAGTTTAGTAAAACTATTCCGAAAAGTTTTTTCTCAAAACTCTCCTCAAGTAAATCTGAGTCTGTATTTGGATCAGTTCCATTTGTAAGTTAGACCTTTTCAGTGTTTTTAGGGGTTAGCATCAAACAAGTACAGCATATCAAAAGAGCAAGTATTGCAAATATACTATTAGTTGGAATAGGAGTTGTTCATTGTAATTTATAGGATGAATCCTACTTCCCCATTGTAACATTTAATTAAGTTTTTTTTCACATTTTATTGTTGTGAGCTTTAATTTTCCACCACCAAATAAGAAATACAGTGACAATACTGAATTACATTACAATTAAACTTGCAAAGTCAAAAACTATTTATTGTTCCATCAACAAGATCTGTTTAAAAAAAGAAAGAAAGAAAGAAAACAATTAACAAACAAAAGAGTGGGATCTTGATTGCAAATTATACCATACTGTTAATGGTCTGCCAATGCCTGTTTTATCAAACATAAAAGTTATTTTTTACATTAAATACTCTAAAATCAAAACCTCTACAGTTATGCAGAGAAAAGTCATATCTTACCGAACCATAAAGTTTCCCCTTGTCACTCATGGCGATGAACAGACCACTTCTGATCCCATACAAAGTCACAACTCCTCTTTCCACTGGAGAAATTTCTAAAAGGCCTTGAGGGAAGAACAGTAGTTAAAAATTATGGAGAAACCAAATGTGAATAGAAATAATTCTTACTCCCAAGTTGGAATAAAGACGAAGTTGTTTGTGATATTTTCAAATGTTGACCTCACAGAATTAATTACTGTGAAGATTTAAGCACTTGTTTAGTCAAATGAGCACAACTTAAGCAACTTGACCCCAGAGAGCAACAGATAACATATTAATGTTGAAATCTGCAACACTGGATGGCACGGGTGTGCATCAAGTATTAGTGGTCCACCCTGATTCTATATCGATGAGTTACTAGACAGAAAGCTACAAACTACACCAAGCTCCTCTTCTACATTTAATTTGAAATGATTCTTCATGCAATCTGGCTAAGACCTATTCTATGATAGAAACCATCTAGAAATATGCCTGACACATTATTACAACTTGTGTAAACATTTTGGTCATTAAGACTTATATGATATGTTTAAATTTTTGAGGAGATTGTGACTATTCAACAGAGAGTCATAATTTCATCATTTTCACAAACATGTCATAAGTGATTAAAATGTCTGAAAAAGCAGAGAGTTGTACATAATCACTGGCACTGATTTACAAAAGCATTTGCAATCTGCTTAAAGGAATGAAACTGCTGTTATGATGCTCACCAGGGACAGATGAAAATTGAAAAAATCTGTCTGTCTACCTACCTCTCTCTCACTCTATCTATCTATCTATCTAGTTAGTTATAATATATACAAAACAGACAGTTTGGTAGGGGAGTTAATGACTAGAGCTCTTAAGACCAAAATATCCTTTATGACTTAGAGTTTATTTTTCAAATTCAATTAATTGAAATAAGAAATATATATAGATTTAAAATTTTGTGACATAATAGATTGACAGATGTTAGAAATTCAAAAAATTAGGGGAAGAAAAAGGAACTGAAATATTTTTGTAGCTCATTTAATTAAAGAGTTATTGCAGATAGCAAAGGCTGTCAACAGAAAACATCTCCTGTAGCAGTCCTTATTGAAATGAATTTGAAGAAGCCTCTGTCTGAAGATACTCTGTTTTATAAGACAGTCTTGTAAGGAGAATGGTCCTTACGAGACCAATAATCTCGATATTTTCTCAATAATTTTCTTGATTTTATGAAGAATTCTTTTCTGCACCATCACCTCCAGAGGTTCCCCAGTCATTCCCAGTTCAAAACTAGAGCAGAACCAGAACAGAACCAGCCTTCTTTATCAGGCTGTTGATTCTTTTTAGGTCCCTGGTTCTGATGCTACTGTCTCAACAGATGATGGGAGAAAAGATGATACTCTCAACCACAGACTTATAGAAGATCTGAAGCATCTTGCTGCAAACTGTGAAGGATCACAGTTTTCTCAGGAAGTCTAGTCTGCTCTGTCTCTTCTTATAGACACTTCACTGTTGCATCTCCAGTTCAGATTGTTGTCGAGATGAACACTGAAGTATTTCTACTCTTCAACCACCTCACTTCCTTTCCCATGATGGAAACAAGATTTGATCTAACCCTGTTCCTCCTGAAATCTAAAATCATCTTCTTTGTTATGTTTACAGTCAAGAGGAGATGATTGTTCCCACACCTTGACACAAAGTGGTCCAATATGGAGACATATTCAAATTTGCTTCCTTCTAAATAAAATCAGAAACTGCACTCAATTTAATTGTTTTGTAATTAAATAAATCCCATAAATGTAAAAATGAAAAATGTTAAATATAATTTCATTCAGTAGTAGTTCAAAGTCCATCTCTACAACCAACAAAAACTAATCAATCTTGCACAATGGAACAAGTTTTGTTTTGAGTTACTAAACAGAAATCTTTGTGTTGGGAAGACTTCTGGATCTGAGCTGGCAGCAATCGCTTCAGAGTGTCCGATCAGAACACTTATTAGATTTGTGTGGATGCGGAACAGATCAGAAGACCAGTTAAATTTTTCTTCTTTATATAGAGGGTTGCCAGAATGGACATGAAGCAGGTGTATATGTGTGTGTGTGTGTGTGTGTGTGTGTGTGTGTGTGTGCGTTTGTTTGTAATACCTTGTGGGGACGATTTTCCTGACATATACTATGTTGTGGGGACCAATGGGATATATGCCACGGACTTCCGTTTTAGCACTTCCGCATTTTTTAGCCACATAGACACTTCCGGTGCGCAGGCAACAGTATGTTAACAGTGGCCTCTCAGTCGCTGCATGACTATTAATGATGCCTATAAAATTATTCAGACGTCCTGAAACGCTCCAACAACAACAAAGGATTTAAGCTGGATGTGTCAAAACGTCACTATAACTTCGAAGGTAAGTTAATAAATCGTTTGTATTCACCATAATGCCTCATATGTCTGACGTAGCTAACAGGGACAAGCTTAAAAAGGTGCTATGTAAACGTTAAGTGTTTTGACTACCTGTGCAGTGTGCAATCTACATATCTATGCTTTATAGATAGTTATATATCTATATAAACATATATAGATCTGTCTATACTGTGCCCAAGCTATCAGTCAAAACTGAAGTTAGCTTCCGAATGTAGCATCTAATTCGGAAAATAGCTAAAGGGCGATTACACTTAATTCTTCACTATCTTGAGCTTTTTTAATGTGTTGTACTTTAGAAACTACAACACCTAGACATTTCAAACCTAACTAGATTATTCTGTAACAGCAGAATAAATAAAACATTTGTGAAACCTTCTAATTGACTTGTGAAATTTGTAAAATATCAATAATAGAATCCAGAACGCCTTAGATCTGAATTATTAAACTGGCATTATTTGTTATTTTAACTTCCCGTTTTCTTTCTTTTTTTAGTCTTTATTGTAGTTGGAGTTGGACAGGAGTTCTGTTTGGTGGCTTCCTGGAGGGAGAGATCTGCTGAGCTAATGTTGCCAACAACTTTTCTCCTGTTATTAACGTTTTGCTTGTCTTTATATAGAAAGTATTTCTATCAGTAGCTCTTTCCATTTTGTTTACAGTATTTGCTCTATTTTTTATTTTTACCTTAATGCTTACCTGGTCAGTTGAGGTGGAAATGTACATCCTATTGATTACTGACAAATGTCAGAACCACATGGACTGAGCTGGTTACGTCAGATCAGTCTGAATCTTTATTTCTCATTAAAACGACTTCTTGTAATTTTGAGACATTATTATAAAATTGCATCTTTATTCTGCTGTAACGATGACTGCATTCTTGCAATTAAAAAATCGTGTATCCTGACCATAATGCTTCCTTATACAACTCACAGAACAGATGATTGAAATAAAGGCACTTTTTGAAAATATTTTCTGTGATTTTATTATAGAAATTGAGGATGGGAGGTATTGATTAAAATCAAATCTGATATGAAAAAAAATCTTGTAAGTCATATCATCAAGCCTTATTCAGTATATGAAATTATATGACTAACTGCATATTAGTTAATATTCACATTTCTTTGCTGGTATTACCTAAAAGTGTTGCATTTTAACATCTCACTTGAACTCCTGATCTACATGCAAATACTTGATATAACATAAAAACTGAGAAATGGGGAAAAAAGGTTTGTGAAATGTAGAGTATTACAAATGAGATTCAATTTTATTGTAGGTACAAACAGGATAGCAAAATGAACATTGAATATACAATGTACTTCCTAGCAGCTAATCAGACATCAGACTTGTTTGCCTTTACTGGTGATGAAAACTCGTCACTCTGGAGGAGAGGAGGACCGGCTCAGCCCTGTCCAGGATGACAACAGTGTCAGGGTAGCCAACAAAGTCTGCAGGCAGATTTTTGCATATCTGGTGCTCCGGTGTGAAGATCATAGTTTAACCAAGTAAAAAAA
This sequence comes from Poecilia formosa, assembly GCF_000485575.1. Taxonomy (NCBI): domain Eukaryota; kingdom Metazoa; phylum Chordata; class Actinopteri; order Cyprinodontiformes; family Poeciliidae; genus Poecilia; species Poecilia formosa. The sequence goes on from NW_006800040.1 coordinate 175,808, forward strand.
AAGTTAGTCCATGTTGTGATGATCCGGCAGACAGTGGACTGATGGACGCCATCAGCTGGTCCAGGTGATTGGATCCAATGGAAAGGTAATCAGCACAGCGATCATGGCTCAGAAACACATCATGAGGTGTTGCGATGCAAACCTGAAAAATTAAAAACACAAAAAAAACAATAAGCGTCCATATTTAGCTGAACAACGTAATCAAAACTAATAAATCCTCAGCTCTTTTCGAGAGTTTTTCTTGAAAATAAATTGACAATATCTCAAGAAATTAAACGTTTAAGTGAAATAGTTCTGGTATCACAAAGACACTGCAAAAAAATGTTTCAGAGGTGTAAAAACACTGAAGTTACTGAGTAAGAGTGAAATTAAATATTTACTACACAGAAAATGCATGTTAAAATCTGAATACTCTTGAAAGTGTGCAGCTGAAATTAATTTAAACTACTAGCAGGCAAAGCACAGTGTTCGCCTAATATCTGCACCAACAGTAATACAAAAAATTATGCATATAAGGCATTAGTTTATAAAAGTCGAGGCAAACCTAAATTTACCATTTTAAAAACAAAAAGCAGCGGGAGGATGTAACTTCATAACCTCATTTTCTATGCAGAATCTCAGAGAGAGAGAGAGAAAAAAAAAGAGAAATTACGATGTGTAACTCAAGAACAGATTATAGCAGCCAAGTGGAAAAATTCACTCTAACGTGGATTATAATTATGAAACAGCAGAGGTAAATGTCATTTTCGGGATTCGGGAAATTTTTTACCATTTGTTCTGTGGGTTTTTCATGTAGATCGGTGCCACTTAAGCGGCTGTAAAGCGAAGGTTTTGCACATTATTATGACTGACTTCTTGTGTGGTTTGGATCGGGCTGAAGCATTGCTGCTCTCGGCTGTTATTAAATTACCGTGCTCGGTATCGCAACTGCATGTTAAATGTATTTTATATATCATATAAACAAAAGCTAAGGAGTTGCCTAAAAATTATTTCATACTCGTATAACACAAACGTATCAACACACATATCGACTTACCTTGTGCCGAATCGCTGCCTCTGTTCTCAGCCTGTTTCCGTAGCAGTAGATTTCCTCCGGCATTATTTTCCTCCAACAAATTATTCCACTGAACGAAGCACGAAGCGCGTTCAGCTCCCTTTTAACCTCCGTCTTTCCATTTCTGACGCTGGATCTTCAGTATCCTCAAGCTTTGAAATAGCAGGCAGCTACAAACCGTGTGTTAGCTGTAGTGGCTAAGTTTTGGCTACAGTCCACTGTCGCCTTGATATCAGCAGGAAAATGAAAAAACTAAGCACCGGATGGTACCGGCTAATTACTGGACACAACGGCACACCACAAAACTCGATTGTTGTACCAGTAACTAGCAGATATTTTAAGTTTTGCGTCTTTTTCATGGTACAGATCTTGCTGCTTTGGCCAAAAACAATAGGAGCAAGCAGGACCCGGAACCAATCTATGTGGCATAAATTCAAACGGAAATACGTCACCACCTCTCGAGGCATATACCCCATTGCTCCTCGTGGGGACCGGAGGAGCAATTGGTCCCCAATTTTTTGGGTCAGGGGTCAGAGTTAGGGCTAAGGTATGAATTGAGTTTTGGTTAGGGTTAGGAAAAGGGTAAAGGTAAGGGTCACCAACTCCAGTCCTCAAGGGCTACCATCCTGCAACTTTTAGATTCACCTCTGCTCCAAAATGTCTGAATTTCCTCACCAGCATTCATTCCTCTCTGCAATAGGCTGAAGACGAGCAGTTTATTTGATCCAGGTGTATTTGAGCAGAGACGCATCTAAAAGTTACAGGATGGTAGCCCTCGAGGACTGGAGTTGGTGACCCCTGGTTTAGGCTGTAGAAATGAATGGAAGTCAATGGAAAGTCCCCACAAAGATAGCAACACAAACGTGTGTGTGTGTGTGTGTGTGGTTCTTTAAACAAACAGAATAATACAAGCCAATTAGAACCACAGTTACAATGTAAACATAAAGATAAAGCAAAGCTGTAAATACACTGTAGAGCTAAATAACAGAAACATAATTGCATGAATGATAACATTAAACATACAGGTTTTTGAACACACACAGTCATTGGCTACTTCTTTCCTGCTTTTTTCTCTCTATGAGGCTACCAAGCTGCACACCTGTGTTGCATTAAGGTTGCATAGGAAATCTCCTACACAGTCATACCCTTTTGTATACTTTGCCTTTAGTATTACTATTACTCAAACTCCTTATCTCCCACTAATCACAGATTTTCATTCTTCTGATAGCCCCTATGCAACAATAATGTTGCAAAAAAGAACATTTAACCAGCAAAATTTCTATTTGTTGTATAAGGAGAAGACAAAACACAGTTAATGTAACATTTATAGTTTGCATAATTCAATGGTAAACATCTATGTTGAAATTGAATAACTACAACCAATCTGTGCTGATTAAAAATAAAAAAGTAGTCAATGTATAAACTATTTGACAAATTCCTGACATTAATCAAGGTCTTTGTTGTTATTTTCATCATGAAATGTCAAAAATACTTACTGTATTTGTTTTCATTGTGTACTCCTGTTATTTTTCCATTTGGTAGGACCTGAATATGGAAGCCGATGCCCACGTTACAGTAAAGTCTTCTAAGTCTTTTTATTCCCAGCAGATACTGTCCATCTCTTTCTCCATCTTCTCTTTTGTTCAAAGTGAAGCTGCTGCTGTGCACCAATGATCTGGCATTGCGTGTGCTCTGTTTTGTCCTGCTGAGTGTAAGAGTGGCATATAAGCTGCACAAGAAGATCCCATACAGGAAAAAAGAGATCTTGGACCTTGAAAATGACATACTCTATATACCAGTAGTGAAAGCAACTCAGGTGTAGCCTAAGTTTTTCACTTATAGGCAAACATAGAGATAAAAACCAGCATATATTCTAAAAAAATGCTTACAATTCTGGACTTCTAAATGGTGAAAATCACTTGTAGAGTGCATACTGAAACATCCCTAAACATCCAACTCTGATTGCATGTTGTTTTTCTTTTGTATGATTTTTTTCTGGTTTTGCTTTATCCTCAGACAGTCACACACCTAGTAACTGTCCAGACTTATATGCATGCTGCATTACGTCACATACCGCCTGCTGTCTTGTTTATCTGTGAGTCACAGGTGCTGTAGAAGCACAGACTGAAAATACCTTGAACATGCAGTGACAGAAAACAAACATAGACACGCAAGCATTTAAAGCAGGAAAAATAATAATAAAAAACACGTCAACTATTGGTGGCATAAACACAGGAGCTCCTCTTGCGCCATTTGAAACCAATTGCATCAACTGTTTGTAAATATAAATAGCGCAAAGTCATTGCTTTGCAAGTCACAAGTTAGGATTAAGTCTTTCTACCCAGGTCTCGAGTCAGGTCTCAACCAGACTTAAAAGGTCCAAGTTGAGTCCAACGATAAAACAGGGAAGTCCCAAATCAAGTCAGAATCCTAAACTTTTAATTTCATGCCTTAAAGCATACAATGAAACATGCAATTTAATCACTGAATGATGATTATAATTTCTGGATTTCTAAAATGTTTGCCCAAACAACTATCAAGAGGAACTGAAAAAACCTCAGACTGCTGATGTGAATCAAATTAAACATAATAATGATTCATAATAAATTAGATTTTTTTATGCATCATTAAAATGATCACAATGTTAAATATGTTACCATAGAAACCGTGCAAGATGCTTTAAAGTGTAACGGAAATAAAAACGGAATGCAGGCGTTCTGCTGCTGGCTAAGGGGTTAACCAACATCAACAGCACAGATTGCTCTGACATTACATAATTATCATCAGATCAATAAACTAACAATTAGTATTATATGTGCAAGTATAGAACAAACTTTGTGATTAAACTAATTTCATTAGATTTCATTATGCTGTTGACGTTTATCAGAACAGATGAACAGATACTAGCTTTGTACAGCTTCTATCCCAAAGCTCAGAGAACATGCTTAATCAAAGAACATATTTGAAAGAGAGAAATGCTTATGCTTACCATGTAAACTTATGTACCATGTAAGCTTATGTAAACTTATGTAAGCTTATGCTTATCATGTAAGCATAAGCTTTATTGTTGTTTACAGCCCACATATTTTGCCTGACATATTTTTTGTTATATTTTAATGAGGATCTTTTGTCAAATTGCTTCTTCTGAGTTGAGCATGCCATTTTATTTCCTTCTCCATACAGTTCAGTTTTAAGGTAGTTTAGTGACATAGCACCACTTCACATAGACAATGTCTAAGAAAAAATAACTAAAGATGTCAGCTGAATGTCAATTGATATGAATTGACATGATATGGACCTTGAACCTTACATATATCAGTGAACGCACATCACTGATA
>NW_006800040.1:180425-180836 GCF_000485575.1 Poecilia formosa
CCCGAGGGCCCCGATGACCACAGGCACCACTGTGGTCTTCACCTTCCAGGCCTTTCCAGTTCCTCTCTGAGGCCCTGGTATTTCTCCAGTTTTTTGTTCTCCTTTTTCCTGATGTTGCAAACATTTGGTATTGCTACATCCACCACAACTGCTTTCCTACGTTGTTTATCCACCACCACAATGTCTGGTTGGTTCGCTATTGCCATTTTGTCTGTCTGGAACTGGATCTGGAAGTCTGTGTATCTCTTTAGGCCAGCCGCCTAAAGAGATACACAAGAGAGAATGAAGCCAGGAGGATTAACCGGCTCTTCTCCACCCAACCAGTTAAAGTGTACTCTCAATGGCAGGGTAATAACAACAGAGCAGACCCACCAAGGCTGGAGACTGAACAGAAAGCCTATGACTCAATGC
>NW_006800040.1:185236-193231 GCF_000485575.1 Poecilia formosa
CGATCACCGATCATGCACTTTTTCACGAAAATCGGCCCGATTATGATCGGTGACCGATCGATCGGCACACCTCTACTAATGACTATCCAATTCTGCGTATAAATAGCTTGTTGAATTCCTTTCTTGTAATAATTGTGCAGTGAAGTCACAAAATTGAACTTACAAATTTACAACTAAGTCTGAAAAGCTTTTTTTTCTTTTAATCTTTGAGAAAAAGAGAGAAACCCGACCAAAGGAATCAAATAGCCCATAAGATCAACAGCATTTTGTGGATTTTTAGTAAATAGCTGATAATGTTCAGCGTGTGACTAATCCTCAACTGTTCATCATAACCTCTTTGTTTGGTTCTCTTCCTGAACCTTACAATGAATTGTATGAACAGCTTGGTGACGCACCAGGTGTCACATGATATAAACAACTGAACTGTGAATTATGTGGACATTAGGTGAAGATTTCTTTGTATGACTCAATGTTGTTTGAAGAGTGTCTTAATTTGTTTAAAGATGTTTTTATTGGAGGTGATTTTAGAATGTGGACTTTCAGGGGCACAAAAGCCACAATGAACTGCAGGCAGCGGTTCTTGTTCAGAAAAATGAGGTAATTGCCCCAACATCAGAATGGATTAATGTGAACATCCAAAAGTGGATAAGCTATTTGTTTACTGCATTTCCACTATCACAGCGGACATAAAGTTTAACCAATTTTTTTTTAGCATGGTGTAATTAGAAACTGTTGGTGGATGAACTGTATTTGCTGGATAAGTAAAATACACTTATCCGGCACTTATACAGGGCGGAACTGAAGTTAAAATGTCAACCAGTTCAGGAGTGAACAGCAGCAACAAAAATCTAATTAATTTAGGTAATGGAGGAAATTTCATTAAATAAGCAAAGAATGGTAAATGATTTGCATTTACCATTCTTTTGAGCCATTTAAAGACTCAAGATCTGTCCAGACATTGGGCACCTAATTGAAATTCAAACATTTTCAAGGATTTCAAGCATTCATATGAATCCTGTAATATAAAATAACCAATGTCTATTAAAGTAAATCGTGAGAGGTGTATTTCCTTTTCAGCTTTTGTTAAAGCATAATTAAAAAAAGATAAGTCTTATAAATTTCCAAAACAAGATTTTATGATTTATGTTAAATATGTTGAATATACTGCTTTAAAAAATCTATTGTCTTTGCAGAGTGAATTTCCAGGTCATGCAGTATTAAGGGAGATATAAGGAGAAAAAGTTCTGTTATTTCTGGACAGCTGAGCCCACCTGAATGTCAGCTGCACCCACTAACTGAAAAGAAAACAGATGTACATATATAGTTAGCAGGGGTCCACATTGTTAGGGTTATTTATACAGAAAGATTTTTTTTTTACTTTTCAAATAAATATGTACTGGTTACACACACAAATACATACCATAGATATCTTTTCCAAACAATGCCCAGAATAAGGCTGCTTAATATAAAACATAATAATAAAATTCCGTAGCCTACCAGGAAAATCATTGATCATTATCTTCATCTTAATCCTGCGCACCAAAACCATTTAAGCCGTTTTCCTCATTGTTGGAATTGAACAGTCTAACACTCACTTCCTTTGACTCTTTGTTGCTCAGTGTCACTTCTGTCGAGACAAATTTGCTCTTGCATCATGCAGCAGTTCTGCCTTTTGAAACTCATTGGTAAAAAATTATAAATTAGCTATACTGCAGTGTTCAAAGTGTGTGAAAAAAAGTAGCAGCTTATTTTCCAGATATTACGGTAAATAGCTGAAAAACTTCACAATGTGTTTCATATCAGTCATATCAGTAACTGTTGACATAATTATTGATTACTTTTTGTTTTAAATATCTGAAATACTACCAAACTGGTGCATTAAATAGTGACTTTAACTCTTTAGTGCAGTTTTCATTCCACAATGTTTTTTATTTCTAAGCAGTTCTGAGTGCAAAACCTGAAACTGTTGCTGTGCAACTTTCTTACCAAGTTGTTGCTAAGTAACCAACTTAGCAACAACTAAGTTGCTAAGTTGGTTACTTAGCAACTTAGTAAGTTGCTAAGTAACCAACCTTGATTCGCTGGCTATGCCTACATTCCCCAGAATGCTGTGCAGTTCTGGATCAGAATTCAGTGAATATTCTATATGATGAAAATTTTATCAGATGTATTACCTATCGACACTGATCACATGTCTACTGCATCATCTATTATTACTGATTTATTGCTCAGCCACATTTCCTCCTCTTTTGAAGTTGTAATTTCTTAGGAGTCTGTATACAATAAACAAAGACTCCCTGTGTTTATTGTACGGTTGTGAATTACACATATGCCAAATCACCATGATTTCCTCTGCAGGGGGAGGGTTCACTGTGGACCTTGAAGGGTCTGTACAAAAACAAACATTACAAAACCATGTGAGCACACACCAGCAGTTTGACTCCAGTTCAATCATGCTGGGCTTTTTACTTCCTCCACTGATTGCACCAAGATGCTGCATTTATTTTCCCTCTGAGATTATTAAAGTACTTTTGACATGAATTGACAGTTATTAGTCAACGAGCGTTCTAGTAGCTCTGTGCATTTAAATGGCTAATTTAGTAAGAACTGTCGCTAAGTATTGTACAAGGTGGTACAAAAGCGAGACTGTGTTCTGATAATGCTGAGAGTGACTAATCCTCAGCTGTGTGCCTCTATGTTGCCTTCTCTTCCTGAGTTTTACAATGAAGTTGATGAACAGTTTGGTGACGCACCATGTGTCACATGAGATAAACAACTCAACTGAACTCTGTAGGCATTAAATGGATATTTCTATGTATGACTCAGTGTTGCTTTAAGTTTTTCTTAGTTTGTTTTGCAATATAAATGAAGCGCAAAGAATAAGTTATTGGAATATTGATAAAGTACAGATTAGAAGAATGTTTCTCCTACACATATTCTATTTTATGATTCTTTCTTCTTCTACAGATATGACTGCACAGGATCCACTGGGATGAATGCATCAAAAACAATCAGCATCTGGTTTATTGATGAGCAGGAAAACATGTGCAGTGACAAAAGAGTGTAATCAGAACAGGAGTTAAGGAATATCAATGAGATAAAAAAAAAGTCCAGGATGTCATGAAAAGAAAATCAGATAAAGTAATAAGAAGAACTCCACCAGAACATCTTTAAAAAGACACATCATTGAGGTGCGGAACACCGTCTGACCCAAACAGCTCCATATACCATCACATCCCTGTTACCTCAACAGCATTCTAACTGGAAAGGTGGGTTTTGGCTACTGACCACAGTTGAACTGCTAATAGTTCATAAAACAGATTTACACATTTCATTAGACTTGAGCTAACAGTCAGATCTCAGATGTGGTTTAAAGACTAAGCTCTGCTTTGTTTGTTAGGATCCAACTACCATTAATTTGTATTGGAAAAGATCAAGTTCCCTTTAAAGAAAACAAGTGGAGCAGCCACTTGCGCAGTACTCAGGCTGCAGAACATTCAGGAAGTCTAACTTTGCCCTGCACTGTTGCTGTGCAGCGCTCACCAAATGAGCCCTGCTACTGCAATGTTCCCCCTTGATGGTGCTCTGCTCTGTAGCAGCTCAAAAGGCTCTGTGGCTGCTGCTCAGAAGGGAGTGTTTGGCAAATTCTGGGTAGAGTCTGTAAGGTTCCCGTTACAAACCAAGCCACTGGCATGTCCACCAGAGGGCACCTGACCATTAGCTTTGCTCCCAAACTCATTCTCCCTCAAGGACTCCTGCTCCTCAGGGGTCCTCCGGTCAGAGCTCCTGCTTGGAGTTCCCATTCCAGGTGCAGTCTGTCTCCGCCATCGCTGTCTGAGAACATACAGAGTGACTGTGATGAGCAGACTGAGGCACAGCACCAGCAGAACGGACACCACCACCAGCTCCTTCAGGTAGCTGGGGCAGCAGGCTGACAGCAGAGGGTTCCCATCACGGAATTTTGTTTCCAGATTTTCATATTCTTTCATCCACAAAGTTAAATTTCTATCAAGCTGCCTGGTGGTGACCGGAGTGTTCCTGATGGCCAGTGAGGGTTTTGTCACTGCTGGTCTGGATTCTGTTGCTTTAGGCCCCTCCCTAGTGGGCTGGGCTCGCGTGTGGCTCCGGGTGTAGCTGGTTGGAGTCTGAGCCACGGGACTGCTCTTCTGCTTGACGTGATAAATGGCCATGGTCTGTCGGTAGCCGTTCTCTGTGGACAGACAGAGGTAGTGGCCCAGGGTGGCTGGGGTGGCCACAAAGCTGAGGCTCCCATCCTGCAGGTGGAGGTAGAGGTCTGAGGACAGGCGGCTGTTTGGACGCTCCCACAGCTGGTGGGACAGCTGTGACGCTGCAGGACAGTGTAGTCGCACCACATCGTTCAGAGACACAGACACCAGCTCTCCTGCAGGACACGAGACTGACAAACAGGCTGGAGCTTACTCAGGGGTCAGAGCAGAGAAAACCTGCAGACTGACTGGTGATGAACACAAACATGACCATATGTGGAATGCATTATTGTCATTTATTACTGCTGGCAGGCTAACGCGTAGAATACCCTCACATTTAAAACACAGAATGGTTTAAAATCTTTGCCGTTATTATTGTTTTGTACAAAGATTTCATAAACGACAACAGATTTATGTAAAATAACAGTACAGGTGTTTATGTAATGCAGAATATCTCAAAACTACGACTGCTCATGTTGAAAGTTGAACTTGAGAGGATTACCCATGCTTTTATCTATACATATCTATATTGTTGAAACAGTCTTTTTAACTTGCAGCATTTTGCACATTCAGATTGTGCAAAATGCTGCAGTAAGACTTAACGGGAATCAGCAGAAGATTACACATTACTTCCCTTCAATGGTTTCCAGTACGTTTTAGAATCCAATTTCATTAGTTCTTACTTTTAGAGCCCTGCATGGTGAAGCCCCCAGGATAGTGCTGACCTGCTGTAAACCCATTATTCTTCTGTTGTGTTGAGGTCAACAGGTCAGAATTTACTGAGAGTCTCATTCACTTGATTTAAAGCTGATGGGGATTGGGACTCTAAGACTATGGAACTACTTTGACTGTTTTTGTGTTGCACCGATTTTACTGACTTTTTTAAAAGCAGCTGAAGATGTTTTTGTACAAAAACATTGATTAACTTGGTATTTGATTTTGTGTCATTGTATTTTATCTGTGTATCTTTGTTTTATCTGTGAAGCACTTTATGCTTTGTTTTATCTGTGAAAGTTGCTACATTAATCAAATGTACTTACACAATAATAATAATAATAATAATAATAATAATAATATATACTTGATTAAAGGATTCTCATTAAATATTTAAGTTTCATTAAACTTAAATGAAGCTTAAATACTTTTTTGTGTATTATGTTTCATTTAAATATTTAAATTAAACTTTTGTGTTTTGTTAAATATCTCAGTGAACACATTTCCAGGACAGAGATGCCACATTGTTGTTTCATAGTGTGACACATACTTGCGGGCATCTTACTTGGTCCAAATTTGGTTCTGTGTGTTACTGAAACACTGTTGCAGGCTTCTTCAACATTTCCTCCATCTGTGTCCTGGCCCCTAAAGAGAGGACACTACAGTCAGCAAGTGGATGTTTAATAGAATTAAAACTGCAAACAGCCTTGTAAGGTCCTTGCAGCTCAGCGCCGCTCCGCCTTGTCACAACTACGGGAGCCCCAGCTACACCACCCATTTGTTGTCATCAACGCTCACAAGCAATTCATGCACCAATCCACTAGATTCTGCACACTAATGTGTTGTACAGTGCTCCCTGATGACGCACCAAAATTCTGATGAAGATTAGTTACTGTTATATTCAAGGATATATTGTTCAAATAACCTGGGGGTGGGGGGCACTGGAGTCAACTTCCAATATAAGTCAACTAGTAGGAAAACAGGTGACTTTAGAAGTTATCAAAGGTCACTTATACCCAGTTTGGTGCAAATCAGATGATGGATGTGTGATTTAAAGTCAACCATATGCAAACGGTGAGGGATTAGAATTTGCTATTCAGTTGTGCCCACATCAGTTGTGCAGCCATTGTTGAGCTTCATGTTGTCATTAAACACAGGTTCAAATCTTTATGAATCATGGAATAAAAGGAATAGAACTAGTAGGAAAATAGGTGACTTGTTGCTCAAAGGGGACAGGGCTAAGGGAATGTCACCAATTGACCATGTGAATGTGATCAGTGCTGGTTGGTTATGACAGACATAAAGTCTCAGGCAGCTGGGACTCATGTGGAATGTTAGAGAATTTTCGGTATTATCATTTTGTAATTACTTTAGTTCACATTCAGTCTATAGATTGTTGTAATTTTCTGTTTAAAGTGTTCTCTTCCTTATGTGTGTATGAACTGACCTGGAGGTCAGGACTGTCTGTTTCATCTTCATGTGAAACAAGTTAACTCTGTGTTTCTCAGACCTTAATTCTTATCAACCAGAATACCTCCTGACTGCCTGTGAGCAGTCGTATTTTGTCTCTTGTTTATCCTCCCTCTTTGTTGACAGTTTGACCTAGAGCTGAACTGGGCTCAGACCGTAGATCAGTTATCACACCTGGAACTGAGTTGCTGGTTTGTTTAGGTTAAATGTCAGGAAAGCAGTCAGGAAAACAACCTCTGTTGTTTTCCTGACTGCTTCCTGTGGCTGTTCTGCTTTGACAATAAAACAGGGGCTCACGCAGAAGCAGACCAGAATGCCCTGTGAACAGCTCGGAGGAGAAGTTTACAGAGTATTTCTCCTTTTGCAAAAGCTTGGCCATAAAATTCATATACGTTGTCTGTGGTTCTTTTATGTAGGATCAAGAAAAATACCCATCATGGAAGTTATTCTACCTTTATGTTTTATGGCAAATGGTCAGATTTGAGACTTAGCCACGTCCACATGCTTTGACGTAGCTAAAAGAATTTGATAACTTTTGACCTTCAGTGCCTCAAGACTGCGCTGAGTGATTGTGAAGCCTGCATCTCAAAAGCTGAAGGAGGAGTTCACTCAGATACAACGTGTGTAAAAGACACAAAATGGCGGCTTTGATCCAAAATAGCCGACTTCCTGTGGGGAGCCTGTCAAGATACAGAATTTCATGATTCTTGGCCAAAGCAAGGCTGAATTTTTTTTATTTTTTATTCTAATGGCGCTGTGGAGGAATTAGGTAAAGGTAAAGCCGTTCATATAAAACAAGTCTATCTACCCAGAAACAGAATCTCCATGGTTAGCATGTCTTTGCCCTGTTTCTACATCATAGAGCATACTATGGATTTTGATTTAAAATTGTTGTAGACAAATATCCAAATATTTTGTTTCCTATATCACGTAACAGGACATACTACTGAGAGCAATGTTCATGGTGGCAGTGTGGGACTCACAGCGCAGTCTGGGTGACGGAGACCTCCACACAGGCCCTACTGGCTGCATCCCAACCACAGAAAGGATCCCGGGAAAGAACACACTGGGCACAGGTCCAGTAGTAGGAGCAGTTAGCAGTTGGAATCCTCACCACCCCCTCTGATGTTCCAACATATAGCATACCCTGCATTAACACAATGAGTAATCAATCAGTGCAAGATTTGATTCAGGGAATCAGTAACGGTGCTCCATTCAGAAGTGGTCGTCTGATGGTCAATGCAACCCAAACAGACTCATTACATGGACCTCAAGACATGAGTGTGACTTTCCTGACAGACCCCATAGGTTTGGTTCCTAGTAAACTTAGCTTAAAAATAAGCTGTAAAATACGCTTGTAAAACAAGATGGCGGACCTGGGTGGGCTGACATCACTCTGCGCTACTGAAACAAAAGGAGTGCATTTGCAAAAAAAATTAAATCGTCATCAACAGAAAATTTGATTAATCGATAAAATTGATTTATTGCCCAGTCATAGGTAATGTCAATGTTAACAACTGGAATTTTCATTTTTTAGAGGGTCAGAAATCAGAATGCCACATTCTTCCATTATGATATCAATAAA
>NW_006800040.1:194056-197440 GCF_000485575.1 Poecilia formosa
ATTGGCTCAGATTACGGCTAAAATTAAGGAAATGGACAACATGAAAAATAATGAAGAACATGTTGATAAAGTGGAATCAGAAACACTTAAAAGTTTTTACAAGCTGCATGAAGAGTTCAAATTGCTAAACAACAATGTTGTACAAATGTTACCTGAAGAGGAAGCTGACTCAGATCAGCGTGACTGGTATGAGTCAAAGGCAGCTACTATTAAGCAGTTTTTGCATGAGACTGAAAGTTGGATTCAAGAACGTAAAAGAAATGTTCAAAATGAAGAGGAAGTTACTCCACATGACAGTATATCTGTAATAGCTGATCTTCGTCGTCAAAGAAATAAGAGCAGATCAGGTTCCAGGACTGGAAGTTCTTCAGTTGTGTCAAACACTAGTTCAGTGGCTCGCATGAAAGAGGAGGCTAAAAGAGCAGCTCTTCTTGCACAAGCTGAATCGTTGAAAAGGAAAAAGGCAATACAACTGCAGGAAGCAAAGTTAAAGGCTGAGTTGGAGGAGCTAGAGATTGAAACTGCAATAGCAGCCTCTACCGCTAAACTCAAAGTTTTCCAGAACCATGAGGACCCTCGAGATGCAATGAATGGCTATGTGAAATACAAGATGGAAGAACATTTGTCAAGTCTTCCTAGCTCCCAACCTGTACATGAAGTCCATGCTCCGATGACAGCAGATGCTGAAGAGAAGGAAGATCATCCGATGTATGATGTGTCTGCTAGTATCACAAAACATTCATCTCATGGATATTTGTGTCATCAGGATCACTCAGATAGAGCCCCACCTACAAGTCCTCAGGAGCCCACATTTACAGATGACAGGATCTATGAGGTGATGCATCATCAAAACCTGATTACTGAAATGTTGGTCAAGCAGCAAAGCCTATCACTGCTGCCCAAGAGAGACATTCCTGTGTTCTCAGGTGATCCACTCACGTATAGATCTTTTCTTAGAGCATTTGACAATGCTATTGACAATAAGACACAAAACGAGAAAGATAAACTCTTCTTTCTGGAGCAATATACACGTGGAGAGCCACAAGATCTGGTGAGAAGCTGTGAACACATGACCCCAGAGAAAGGTTACAGGAAAGCCAGACAAATGCTTCATGAGCAGTACGGCGATAATTTAAAGATAGCCATGGCTTTAAAATGGCCACAAATAAAGACAGATGAGGTTAAGAGCTTAAACGCTTATGCTCTCTTTCTGATTGGATGTCGGAACACGATGCAAGATGTTGACTACATGGAAGAAATGGACAACCCAACTAACATGAAAGTCATTCTGTCCAAATTGCCATATAAGATGAGGGAGCGATGGCGTAATGTGGCATTTGAAATGCAGGAGACTAAAGGAAGAAGAGCAAGGTTCACAGATCTGGTAGATTACATTGACAGACAAACAAAGATTGTCTCAGATCCACTGTTTGGTGATCTACAGGAAGTCAGTCTATCTATAAAACAAAAAGAAAGGAGCTGTTCTGTGAAGAAAGCAAAGGAAAGTACACCAAGAAGTAGCAGTTTTGTTACAAGTGTTGACAAAGAAAAACAGAAATTTTCACAGTCAAACCAAATTGCAAAGACTGATAATGGCAAAGTATCTCAGAATAACTGTTTGTACTGTGACAAAAATCACAAACTTGAAAACTGTGAAAAGTTCCAGAAACTAACACACAAGGACAAGATTGAATATTTGAAATCCAAAGGTTTATGTTTTGGATGCCTTATTCAAGGTCATTTGAGTAAAGATTGTTCAAGAAGACTGACATGTCAGTTCTGTTCGCGGAAACATCCAAGCATCCTACATGTACAAAGAGAAGAAAAGACATCACCAAAAAGTGAAAGAAACACCGCAACTGAACCTCAGACCACTAGTGCTGTAAGCCAGGACATGTGTGGATACACTGGGGCCAGGAGCAAAGAAGGAGTTTTGGCCATTGTTCCAGTAAAGCTCAAGTCCAAGAAAGGCACACAGATAATAGAGACATATGCCTTCATAGATCCTGGCAGTTCAGCAACATTTTGCACAGAGAAGATCATGAGAGCATTGAACTTAAAAGGCAAAAAGATGGACATTTTGCTCCGAACTATGGGACAGGAGAAGCTTGTCCATAGTCACATCCTGTCAGAACTGGAAGTCAGTGGATTTGAAAAGGAAAAATACATTGACCTACCTTCAGTGTTCACACAACATGAAATTCCTGTCAAAAAGGCGAACATTCCTGATCAGAAAGATCTCCAGAAGTGGACGTATTTAGATGAGGTGCACCTCCCAAGTATCAAGGCAGAAATTGGCCTGTTGATCGGTGCTAATGCTCACAAAGCAATAGAGCCATGGAAAGTCATCAATAGTCAGGGAGACGGTCCATACGCAGTGAAAACATCGATTGGATGGATTATCAATGGTCCTGTAAAGGGGGAAGAGGACGTTCAACACTGTGAGAATGAGTTGCCGAGGTTAACTGCGAACAGGATATCAGTGGCTAGCATTGAGGATTTGCTGATACAGCAATATAATTTGGATTTCACAGAGCGTAGCTGTGAAGACAAAACTGAGATGTCACAAAATGATCGACAGTTCATGAAAGATGTGGAACAGTCTTGTCAGTTCATCGACGGACATTACTGTATAAGTCTCCCATTTAAGAACAAGCCTCTGAGGATGCCCAATAATCGCAGTCTAGTTGAGCAGAGGGCCATCAATCTCAAGAAGAAACTCATAAAAAACCCTGAGTTTCATGCTGACTATAAAGCCTTCATGCATGACATCATAGCAAAGGGTTACGCTGAAAAGGTGCCTGCAGACAGTCAGTGCAACACTGGAGAAGTGTGGTACATCCCACATCATGGGGTGTACCATCCAAAGAAGAAGAAAATCAGAGTTGTTTTTGACTGCAACGCAACATATCAGGGAGTTTCACTGAATAACCAGTTACTCCAAGGCCCAGACCTCACAAATACCTTGATTGGAGTGTTGACAAGGTTTAGAGAGGAGAAGGTTGCATTGATGGCCGACATAGAGGCAATGTTTTACCAAGTCCGGGTACCCTCAAGAGACTCTGATTTTCTGCGTTTTCTATGGTGGCCTGATGGAGATTTGAACGGAGTACTGGAGGAGTACAGAATGACAGTACATATTTTTGGGGCCACGTCATCTCCCAGTTGCGCTTGTTTTGCCTTAAGAAAGACAGCCGAAGACAAAGAAGGTGAGACAACAGCTGAAGCATCTAAAACAATCAGGAGAAAGTTTTACATGGATGACTGTTTGGTAGCGGTGGCTTCAGAGGACCAAGCAATAACGCTTTCACAACCTCTGAAAGCTCTATGCTTGCAGGGTGGATTTAACCTGACAAAGTGGGTCAGTAACAGCAGAAAGGTTCT
>NW_006800040.1:198978-199902 GCF_000485575.1 Poecilia formosa
ACCCCCCTCGGAGAGTCTGTCTTTTGGACAGACAGCCTGACTGTACTTAGGTACATACAGAATGATGCCTGACGTTTCAAGACTTTTGTGGCCAACCGGGTTGCATTCATAAGAGAAGCTACTTCATCATCTCAATGGAGATACGTGAATAGCTCACTTAATCCAGCAGATATGGCTTCACGTGGTACAAAATTTACCACTCTTATCCAGAACCACAACTGGATTTGTGGTCCACATTTTCTTTATGAAGAGGAGTCTAAGTGGCCTACCAGACCTGACATACCAAGCACCATACATGAGGACAGTGAGATCAAAAAGACAGCGCTAGTCAGTCTCTTGACCATGACTGAAGTTTCACCCATGAAAAAACTGGTGGAATACTACTCTGACTGGCACAAACTCAAAAAGGCTGTTGCATGGATGCTACGCATGAAAGATCTGCTTCAATACCTTGTTGAGAAGAGAAAAGAATGTAAAGATGTTGTTGCCCTGAAAGAGACAGAATTATTAAAGCAAGACCAGAAAGTGCATGAAGAAATGATCAGACTTAGAAAGTCAGTGAAAGGAAAACCTTTGTCTGTGCAAGACTTGGAAGATGCCAAAGTTGAGCTAATACGTCATAGTCAAAGAGAGATGTTTTCTGAGGAGTTGTCTGCACTCTTAAGTAATGATTCAAAAATAAAGAGGTCATATCCACTTTCCAAATTAGATCCTTTTCTGGACAATGGCATCATCAAAGTTGGAGGTCGATTGAACAAATGAGCCATGCCAGAGGAGGCAAGATACCCAACTGTGTTGCACAAAGAACATCACATTTCTAAGCTGATTCTGCAACAGGTTCATCGACAAAATGGTCACTGCGGAAGGAACCAGCTGGTAGCAAAGGTCAGACAGCAATACTGGATACCAGGTCTGAACAGAGCT
>NW_006800040.1:212965-214909 GCF_000485575.1 Poecilia formosa
TTAAGTATTGTCTTTGCACACTGGTTTGCACTTTTTATTTTATTTTTTATTTAATTTTATTTTTTTGTTTGTGTGTTGAAATACAATATTGTGCACCTAGACTTTGTTTTTGTTGCATTCTGTTTGGAGGGTTGTTTTTCTCTACGAACTCTCCAAGGACCTTTTGTAGGTCGGACTATGGGCATTTTGTGGGGGGAGTGGGCTTCGCGCATCCCATTTGGGGGGATGCTTCTGCGAGATGTTCGGTTTGTTTGTTTACTAGGTTCTCTTTTTGTGCTGTGTACCTCCAACTCTTCCTTATCTTTTATTCTGCTTAACCCTTTGTTTTATCGATCAAGCGCCCAGATTCTTTCTGCTACTTACATGTCTTATACTTTGCTATGGCTCTATTACTAGGACAGGACCTCCAGTTTGCCAGATTCAACTGCAAGGGGCTGAATAATCCTGTCAAACGCAGTAAAGTACTACATCACCTCAACCAGTTGGGAGCAAGAGTCATCTTTCTACAGGAGACTCATCTTAGGAAACAAGAACATCAGAAACTGAAGAAGAACTGGGTTGGCCAGATCTATCATTCATCTTTTTCTGGTAAGGCCAGGGGAGCAGCTTTTCTCTTACACAAATCTGTCCCTTTTACTTGTGATCAGATTATTTCTGATCACAATGGTAGATATGTTATTGTCACAGGTTCAATTAGGGATATACGTGTTAGCTAATGTCTATGCTCCCAACTGGGATGATGAAGCTTTCTATAGACGCTTTTTCTCTGAACTTCTGGATATGTCAACACATTATTTAATATTAGGCGGAGATTTCAATTGTTGGCTCAATTCGACACTCGACCGTTCTTCATCCAGGCCGGCCATGCTCTCTCGATCGGCCAAAACAATTCATTCATTTATGAAGGAATTTGCAGTATCGGATGTGTGGCGTTTTCTTTTTCCTTTGAAAAGGGAGTACTCCTTCTTCTCACCTGTACATCATACATTCACTCGCATTGACCTTTTTCTTATTGATAATAGGCTGTTACCGTCCTTGTCCTTGTGTAGATACGATGCCATCGTTTTATCTGACCATGCCCCGCTTTTGATGAATGTTAAATTAGGCACTTTATCATCCCAACGTCCATTATGGCGATTAAACACACGTCTTCTCTCAAACACTAGCTTTATTGACTACATTTCGAAACAGATAGATTTTTTCCTGACAACAAATAGAACACCAGGTATCTCTCCCTCTCTTCTTTGGGAATCATTGAAGGCTTTTATTAGGGGAGAGATCATTTCTTTTATTCATTTCGAGAATAAATTAAGGAATGAGAAGTTGAATACCCTAAGACGACAAATTGCGCAACTTGATAAAATGTACGCGGCCTGTGCTTCCCCAAATGTGTATAAAGAGCGTCTTTCACTACAATCCGAATTTGATATACTCATGACCCACCGCACTGCAGAACTTATGTTGCGGTCCGGGGCACAGTTTTTCGAACACGGTGATAAGGCTAGCAAATTGTTGGCACATCAAATCCGCCAGGTGTCTGCATCGCGTCAGATTATCAAGATTCAAACAGACACAGGTGTGACGACAGATCCCTGTCAGATTAACCTTGCTTTTGAGAAATTTTATAGGTTATTGTATTCATCTGAATCCACATCCACGGATGCTGACTTGGATAATTTTCTTGCCAAATTGGAAGTGCCTACTGTTGATCAGGAAACGGCGGTTAACCTGGGTAGACCTATTACCTTGTCAGAACTTAACGTGGCTATGCGATCTCTTCAGGGAGGAAAATGCCCAGGCCCTGATGGGTACCCCTCTGAGTTTTATAAAGTGTTTTGGGATAAACTTGCACCACTCTTATTAGAAATGTATAATGATGCTTTTGTTGTTGGAGTCCTGCCCGAGACTCTTAATCAGGCCACCATCTCCCTTCTTTTGAAAAAA
>NW_006800040.1:215464-217401 GCF_000485575.1 Poecilia formosa
AGGTCTCAGTTAGGACTAATAACACTCGGTCGGAGTACTTCCTCCTTCATCGCTCTACAAGACAGGGTTGGCCATTGAGTCCCCTTTTATTTGCCCTGGCTATTGAGCCGCTTGCCATCATGCTTCGTTCGAGTCCAACTATTGTGGGCATACGACGTCATAGTTTGGAAGTTAAGGTCTCACTTTACGCTGATGACTTACTTTTATACGTTTCAGATCTGCACAACTCTATTCCGGCTGCTTTGCACCTGCTTTCAGACTTTGGCCGGTTATCTGGGTATAAGCTGAACCTGGGTAAAAGTGAATTGTTTCCTATTAACTCAGCGGCTAAGGCTCTTCCACTGCATGGCTTTCCTTTCAAAGTAGCCAATGACAGTTTTACATATCTTGGAATTCGAGTTACGCATAGGTATGAGGACTTATTTAATGCTAAATTCTCTCCCTTGCTGTTGAAAGTTAAAGAAGACTTTGGGTGCTGGTCCTTACTTAAACTATCTCTGGTAGCTCGAATTAACTGTGTCAAAATGAATGTTCTCCCCCGTTTTTTGTATCTTTTTCAATGTGTCCCAATTTTTTTTAACTAAATCCTTTTTTGGTCGGGTAGATTCTCTTGTTTCAGATTTTCTCTGGGAGGGGAAGGTCCCTAGATTGTCTAGACAATATTTACAGAGACCTAAGCCACTTGGGGGGATGGCCTTACCGAACTTCAGATACTACTATTGGGCTTCCAATATTGGGGTTTTAACAGCCTGGCTTCGGCTCATCCTCTCCTGACTGGCTTGTAATGAAGATGAATTCGGCAAAACCTGTGTCTCTCGCAACTCTATTGTATTCACCAATTAAATCTTCGACTGTTGCTTACACAAAGAATAGCGTAGTTAAAACCTCTCTTAAGATTTGGACTCAATTTCGGCGTTATTTTGGTCTACAACTCCTTTCTCCATATGCTCCTATCACAAACAATCATGTCTTTTCTCCCTCTCTCACAGACAAAACTTTTGTGATTTGGTCAAACCTTGGCATTCAGACCTTTAGGGATTTATTTATTGATGGTGTCTTTGCTACCTTTCAACAACTCTCTGCCAAATTTACTCTTCCATCTCGAGATTTTTTCAGATTTTTATAGTTGCGCAGCTTTGTTCATAGTAATTTCCCCACTTTTCCTAGGCTGCCTGCGGACTCTGACCTTGACTCCTTGTTTTTGCCCATTCCTAGGCTGAAAGGATCTATTTCAATTCTTTATACCCGCATAGCCTTGATCCGCTCTAAGTCTTTAAGCTCAATCAAGCCCCTCTGGGAGGAGGATATAGGAGAGGCTATCCCTGATGAGCTTTGGTCACGTATCTTAATACGGGTACATAAATCTTCTATATGTGCTAGGCACTGCCTTCTTCAATGCAAGCTTGTGCACCGTGTTTACTATACCAGGGCTCGTCTGTCAAAATTTTATAGCACTGTTTCCCCAGTTTGTGATAGGTGCCAACAGTCTCCTGCAAACCTTATACACATGTTTTGGTTGGGCCCCCAGCTCAAGAGTTTTTGGGCAGAGATATTTGTTGTTATATCAGACGTGGTTGGCAGAAAAACTGATCCCAACCCCCAGAGTGTGTTGTTTGGGGTGTTTTCGGGGCCATCTCCTTTGTCCTCTTCCCAAGAAAATTCTTTATCCTTTATGACCATTATTGCAAGGAGGATAATTCTTCTTAAATGGAAATCACCACAACCTCCTTATTTTATACATTAGTTGAGGGATATTGTTTATTTTCTTAAACTTGAGAAAATTAGGATGTCACTACGGGGTTCCTCTGACAAATTTGCAGAAATCTGGCAGCCATTACTACGATTGGTTGGTCAAGTTAATTTTCATTCTGTCCCAGTCTAGTCCTTTGTGTATGTATTTGTCTGCTCATCCTGTGTCCTTTCTCTCGGATTTTCCC
>NW_006800040.1:217411-219906 GCF_000485575.1 Poecilia formosa
CTTCCATTATGATATCAATAAACAGCCTGCATTATGTAATCTCAGTTTCACATCAATGTCATCACTCGGTCTGTCTATTTGGATTTATGCAATATTAACCGACTGCCTTCTGGCTGTTTCATCACCATGGAGACTGCAGCTGTCAGTCATTCAGGTCCCTTAGGTTGGGACTTCTCTGCCATAGCTACACAGACATTGACACTCTCCCCATTTTCAAATGCAGACTCAAACCTGCCTAAGGTTACCTACTCATTGTGAAGGCTGTTCATTAAAAACATAGATTTTTAAAAAATATTATGCAATAAGGACTACTTTTTAAGCACTTTTAAATGCATTATTAATGCATTTAAAAGTGCATTAATACCATACCTTGTATTAACACAATGAATTATTGTTAAACAAACAGGTCATATTATTGACTTGTAAGGTGAACATTATAGATGTTCAACAAGATGCAGTTAAAATCTATGACCAAAATTAGATGAGAAAAAAATCTGAAAATAAACTGAATATGCCTCATTTTGCACCTTTGGGATAGACAGCATCAGGCTCCTGATTGGCTGAGGAGGCTTAAAAACCTGAACCTCCTCTATGATGTAGGAACCCTGTTGGAGCAGCACTGCTTTGTGTAAGTGACCAGACTCTGGAAGACAGTAAGGACAACAATTAAATATCTGAAAGGAAATCATGTTCTGAAAAAAACCCTTAGAGAAATGACGGTAAACTTTTAAACATTTTTTTCTAGCAGTGGGAAACAACATGCTGTGTCTCATGGCTCACCTGTCAGCAGAAACAGGACAGTGTAGAGCTTTTTATTGGCAGCCTGGACTCTCTGAACCGTCAGGTGGCTATAGATGTGCTCACGAGACACCAAGGTCAGGCGTCTTCCAGCTGGACGCACACTGTCCTCTGCCAGGAAGTTTTCTTTGACAAAGCGCAGAGCATTATCTGAGGCATTGTGCAGGCCACACTAACAGACACACAAAAACAAAGTTTGACACAGATTTTAATAAGGATCATAATCAATGTGTTCAGTTGCAACCTGAGAATTAACACTGCAGTTTCACTTCTTTTGCTTCTAAGGATCTAAATTAACACTGGGTGGCAGTGGCCCAAGTGACAATTTGGGGGTGGTTAAGCTCTGACACTGAATTCAATATTAGTACTAGCTGCTCTGTATGTGTTTGGAATAATCCACAGATCTTTATTAACTCTATGAGTTACATATCATTGTGTATCGTAGGATCATTGTCCACACACAGTAGCAGTGTGTCCACTCCAGTCCAGCCTAAACTCAGCTCTGTACACCGTGGTCACGTTAATCTGAGAACATAAATGCTGAAAACTAATTTAAGTTGACCAGGTAAAACTCTTAAAGGCTTTAATGAGAACACAACTCTCTGTCTCCATGGAGATGCTGCACTCCACACTTCCTTTACTTACTCCCTTTATTTCTACATAGAGTGGCTAGTGTTCTCAATGTACTTGATTGCAAACACTGAGTAAAACATTTTAGTTGAAATGCTGAGTTTGCAAAAAATTGCAATATCATAAAAACACAGCACTCATGCTGGCTATACAACTTGGAAATGAATGAAACAAAATACTAAGAGGATGAAATCAGTAAGAAATGTTTAGCAGCCCTCCATTACAAAGTTCCACCTATAATTAAGGGCTGTTTTCAGGGAATATTTCTACCCACTTTTATGTGATGTGTCCCAGGTGGGAGAAAAACTACCCTGGTTCCTGAAAAAGTGCATTTCCACTGCAAGAACCTGAAGGTACTGTAGACAGCGCTTCAAGACTTAGATTTTTCATTTTATATGCAAAGTACCCTGTGAGTTTTCCACTTTCAAAGAATAAAGAAATGCCAACAGTAGTTGATCCGATTCTCAATGTGACTCGTTTTACCTCTCCTGGGTTTGCCACCTTCTCTTGGACTCGTGCGCTCCACTGTAACGTGTCTCTGTTCAGGACTTTGTAGTTCCCGGAGAAAATGGATTTGATCTCAGTCAGAGTGAAGGAACACACCGCTGACCTTCCAGAGTTCACGGCCCTGTGTTATGGAAAACAGCTATTAATAAATAAATAACAACCATGATGTCTATAGAAATCATCTTTGAGATCCTCCTTAATGGGGACGTGGGAAAATTTGTACAAAGGCAAAGTCTGAGATTGATAAAGATGTCACATTGGCATCTACTTTTTAAGAATCTCCAGTGATAATGTTTAAAACCTTGCATTATAAAATATATTTTAGAGTACAATGTGTAAATTGATCCCAAAATGGCAGGAAGAAATACAAAAATATTTTGAGGAGGCTTGTAAGGAAAGTAGGGTGCTGCTGAGATGATGTGAGAAGGTACGGTGGCCGACAGATGCAAATGCGGAGCAACCGAGAAAACATGCAAACAAAAAAGAGACAACAAATGAAATGCAGCAAACAAAAAGAGATGGCGCAAACAAAGAGCAAATAAAATGCAGCAAACAAAAAG
>NW_006800040.1:220479-235689 GCF_000485575.1 Poecilia formosa
ACACACACACACACACACACACACACACACATATAGGTTTTTTCATGTTTTCCAGTCAACGAGTTCTATCTTAAGAGTGATTGGGTCCAAAATCCGATGTGAGATTCATCTGTGCTGTGCAGTGAATCTCTCTTCTTAAAGACATTTCTCCCTTCTTCCTCACATCATGTCTTAGGGAAACCTTCAAAACAAAAACAGGAGATTTGGGATGTTTCTTACTTTGACAAAGTGAAATAAATAATAGCCATTGCCACCTGTGTAAACTTTGCTGGTGAATGTTATAACATGTTTTTATGATATATATTGTATTATATATTATATTTATGATTTTTATAATATATATTATATTGTGTCATTTCTATAATAGGCTCCTGTATCAGATATCTAAGTCAATGTTAGAAAATAACTGAAACTTTTTAAGATAATCTCGGTTAGCTTTCAGAGCGGGGGCTGAACACCAAGCACTATAGCGCTATACCAGCTAGCATTAGCTGGTATTTCGCCAGTGGACATAAATACAGTAAAGTAATATTCTAATCACAAAATATACACAATAATATGTCCATCTTACTTGCAAAATGTTGTCTGTCGAGCCCTCACATCAATAGTCCATTGTTACTCTTCTTAGAAAGTGGGAATTGAATTGATGCTCTAATTTGTGGATGTTGACCAGATTAAAGCAAATCCACCTGAATCCCCGCCCACAGTCCTGGAGTAACCAGGGAAACAGCCCTGCAGACAGAAAACCTGCATCACTGACCACTGAGAGGTGAAGATGCCGTAAAACAGTATGTCATCCACTGAAGTGCCCTCTGCCGGTGGAAGCAGATCAATATCCTGGATCACATTGTAAGGGAGCTCGCTGCCATCTTGGCACAACAGCTGAGCTTTGGCAAACGTGGTCCATCGTCTCTGCAGGGTGCGCTGACCTCCAACATCACTCTGATGGGTCACAGGAAAAACACTTGAAAAAGTTGATTCAGACTACTGAGCATTTCACAGCCAAATCATTAACACCCCACCACCGTGCTTCATGGTTGGTATGATGGATTGTGCTTATATCTAATGTATGGCTTTACTTAACACGGACATGTGGAATTATCACAAAAATACATTTACTTTCTGGTTTCATTTAGATGAAGAAGAATCAGACTGGGAGCTGAAGTAAATGTTTTCCATTTGGGAATTACCTTCCATACTGTACAGTGATGGTTTACAGATGGTTTGGTAACATGTTACCATTCACTAGATTGATGGCCAGTTATTCCTGCTGTCTTTCCACCATGATTTCATGTTACCACACACTGTGTTTTCCAGAGGAGCAAACGGCACTCACTCCAGCTTTTACAGATCCTGATCAAGTGGATTTGATCAGCTGCACCTGGCTGCTGTCATAAGAGCATCAATAGTGAATCTAGTTTTATGGTCATTTTAGCTTCGTCTTTCATTTTAGCTCAGTGAACAATGGCAGTTCTTTCTGTACTTCAGGTTAGATTTAATTTAGATCTGATTATTTTCATTATGTCCAGGTATAGACTTCAAAGACTGTGTGCTTTTTTTCTAAACTTGGCTGTATGTTTAGAATTGCTTCATATGTATGAAAAACAACAAAATGCTGTGGCAGAATGCTTTTAAAGCCATAGGCAGGTGTTAAACCACCTGCTGCTCATCAGATTAATCACCACAGAAATCTTTTCTTTATCGAATTTAATTCTAGCTGAACATTTAGCTATCAC
Source organism: Poecilia formosa (assembly GCF_000485575.1). Classification (NCBI taxonomy): domain Eukaryota; kingdom Metazoa; phylum Chordata; class Actinopteri; order Cyprinodontiformes; family Poeciliidae; genus Poecilia; species Poecilia formosa. The sequence continues at coordinate 222,216 of NW_006800040.1, forward strand.
AACTCAATTCACTTCAGTTCACCACAGAAATCTTTTCTTTATCGAATTTAATTCTAGCTGAACATTTAGCTATCACAACTCAATTCACTTCAGTTTATTTATATAACACCAATTCACAACAAATGTGAATGTGTGCTATGCACTCAAGGCACTTTACAAAAACATCATTACAATTCAGTCACACATCCATTCCAGTTGATCTAGTTATCAAACAGTACAGTATGCTCAGTTAACTATTCAAAGTAGTTTCAAAAGTTTCCAAGTCTCTTTGCTACTAACTTGGGTGATCACTGTGATTAACTGTGTGCTGCTGCTCAAGGTCAGAGTTCAGTGATTAACATCTTCACCATTTTTGCAACTTTTGGCTGAGGTTTGTAAAGGAGCATAGCAAAAAAATGCTTTTTTCTTCTATGCTCCTTTACATGATGATGCAGGTCCTTTGAACCTACCATGCAGATCTGAGAAACACGAGAGACAATGAACTTGTCTACGAAGTTATACTCTCTGCCCACTTCACTGAAGAAAAAGTAGATTTTCTCCTCATGTGGAATGAACTTGGAGCTGATGAAAGTTGGATCTACAGGAAAGAGGATACAAAAGGTCAATGTATGCAAATGTACAGAGAAAATCAGATTGAGAACTTTGACCTGGGCCTCTCAAGGAAATGTCAGCCTTTTAAATGTCAGAACAGATGTGCATCTTTTTTACTCAATAAAAATCAGTGAAAATACAGTAGGATTTCTTCACGCCTTTGCCTGTGTATGTTGCAGACTGGACCCAGATCAGCAAGATGCTGAAGCTGTTGCCCCAGACCGCTGGGAACGAACAGCATCCCACAGACTGTCATCAGCTGCAAACTGTTTAAGCTGGCTTTAGAGTCAGCACATAAAAACAAAACAGTGTCCTGGAAGGTGGAGCCAAAGTGTATTTACTTATCAGTGAGCCTGAGTACAACTGCATTACTTTGAAATGTGTCAGGATGAGAGTCAGTGCACACACCCTCCAGCCATCCTAAAGTGTCATCCAACTTAAGGTCCACCCGGCTGCCCTCACTGAGGTGTCGGGAGATGACTGGTCGGTTCCCTCTGTAGTCTGCCACAGTACCGGTGTAAAGCTCTTCACCTGAGTAGCACACACAACACACAGCAGCCAGCACAAGATTTATTAATTATGTTATGCTTTTCTTACAGAATGGACAATTTTTGCATCAGTCAATGGAAAAAGACTCATTTTCTTGCAACATGGTTCCATTTACTTTAGAATTTCTCTATTTTGGAAAGCAGTCAACTTTACTATATCAAAGTATGTCGGAGAAAAGCTGTGGATTTCTTTTCATTTTAGAGGCAGACTCTGTATCAATGTCAACAAAACTGAGAAATTGATTTTCTGCATCTTTCGGGAAATTATGTTCTTAATTTCCTGGTAAAATAAAAAGAAGATATGATTAAACTGAGGTCTTTAACTTAGTGTGATGTATTCTAAAGACTGTAAAGTTAAATACAAACAGTACATGATAGGCTGGATTTCTTTGTTAAATTTGTTCATTTCTTGGGCTTTGAATAAAGAAAAAGGAGCGAGTGAACACTAAAGCTTAAACAATAAAACCTCCAACACACACACATCTTTAGAAGGTGAATAGAGTCCGCTCTCTTTAAGATGGAACATGAAAAATGACTGATAGATTTCACATTAAATGTGTAACAGTGAAGCGGTCGCAGTAGTGGCAGCATTTGCCTTACCTACAATGATAGCAGTGTTGCGCTGGTAGGGGTCATAAGGGCAGCGACCTCTCCCTTCATCAGTGTTGAGGCTCATTGTGAGCGTCTCTGAGTTCTGGTCAGAAAAGTCAAAAGTCATCAGTTAAAGGATTTTAAGACATCTAAGAGACATCAAGGTGTCTCATTTATATGACCCTGCACATGGACAGACATCTTTTCTTAATTAAAAATATTGTGAAAAAGTTACTGATCTCCAAAAGCAAGCCTTATGCATTAGATGGACTTATTATACATAGAGTGAAATAGTTCAAGCATATTCATGTAATTTTGATAACTATGGCTGACCTAGAATATGAAAACACAAAATTCAGTGCATCAGAAAATTGAATATTGTGAAAATTTCAACATTCTAAACTCATTGTGTTGTACCCTTATGAGCCAAACATCTGAAAACAGCTGCAAAGGTTTATCCTAACTGAATAACATGAAGTGATCTTACAGCAGAGATATGCCAGCATAAAAACTTACGATATATGCGCAGCGTGGACTAAAGGCGAATGTTCCACACACGTACATGTGAGTGCTGTTGAAGAACTGCAGAACTCGGATGAAATTGGGACAGTCCGCCTTAAAAACCCAAACAGAAAAGTTAGAGTTCAGATGATAAAATAAAACCAATAAAACCAGTTTCCCACTGATAACAGTTAGAACCTGATGAGAGCCCCACAAAGTCTACAGCTCTACCCAGAGATATCCGTTACTATAGTGACGGTGAAATGGTGCTAGCCATTTGGGTGCCATGAGCTGATGCTTTGTGGAACAAATTAAAACACTAAAGAGCATATGCAGTGGAAATGTAAACCCTATATTCAGGTTGATGAACCTGGATGATTTTCTGTAGCTGTAGATTTTAAAAGACAGTGAAAATAGTCTACTGTAGTCACTACAGTAGACAATGATGGGATAACACTTTCAGAGTGAAATGTCAGAATGAAAACATGAAGAGATTTTTATTTTCTCAAGCAGATCTGTTACATTTATATCTATTAACATGCTTTGCACATTTTTATTTTAAATAGCTCACTATTATGATTTCTAAAATTATGATGATATTTTATGTCCCTATTTTTTGGAATGGAGAGAATGATATGAACTATCTCACCACTGTCACTGTAATCATTTAAATGTTTTTAATCACTGATACCTCGGGATTAAATGTTCTGGCTGGAAAATGTAAAGTTATTTAGTCCATACAGGAATTTGGTGCATAAATGCAAATCAACACTTGCCATTTTCTTGCCCTTCATGGAACACTCTTCTAGGTCTTTTTCGGAAGGGCTCCAGTCCAGCTACAAAAAACAACAGATTCAGTATGTATGGAGTGAAAATAGTCTCAAAATATCTGTGCGTGTGTGTAAAAAGATTTGTGTGTGTGTAAAATGATTTGTGCGTGTGTAAAAAGATTTGTGTGTGTGTAAAAATATCTGTGAGTGTGTAATACTGGATTTGTAAACCTTAAAAATAAAATAAACCTTCTCCTACGCCTATACATGTTGAAAAAGTACACACAAATCACCTGGTATGCACACACAAAACTGCATTTGCACACAGATCCGGTTAAGTGTGCACAACTATTTTTGAGACTCATTTCACGTTTCGGGGAAGCTCCTAGATTTGTGTGTAGATGGTGCGTTTACATGCTAGTAAAAGCTGGGACATCTGAGTTTTGCTCTGAGTCTAGTGTTTTTATCCTCTGACGTTTCTCACTGTGCTTGTGCCAAAGTGGCAAATACTTTAGCTCGTGGAAAACGGAATATATCAGCACTTCTTTTTAATATCCTAAAATTATTTATAGACATATTGTGCATTTTTGAGCAGTACAGGAGACTAAGTGGTCTGAAAAGGGACCACTGGGTGGCGGAATGGTTCGCTGGCTGGAAAAATAGCCAGGCAAACCCAGAAGCAAGACGGAGCGTCCCGGTGGTCTGTCCTCTGAAGTAAGTAGAAGTTAAACCTGCAGGCTTTGCTCTCCGATTATAATGACACATGGAGTAATTATAAATGATTTCAGGTTACGTTTTATATGTCTGGTATTTTGATACTCTGCCCTCCTCATGTTTCTGTTAGCGGGAGCTAATGTTTATGTCAGCTCTGCTACTTTAGTTGTTGGGAGCTAAGCATGGACTTTTACTGTCACACAGTTTGATAGTCTGTCTTCAGTCTTAACTTTAACCCAGGTTGATTAAGTTTTATGATGCCGAAGTCGACAAGCATCTTCAGGAGATTATGGCAGTTATAGATGTTGGTCACCATCACTGAAACCGTATTTTGTTGCTTCAGCAGTAATGAAGGTAGATCTGGACCTGCAGGAACATCATCTGCAGCTAGACTTTATTCACCGTAACAAACTGAAAGGTACTTCATTTATGTTGACTTTTCAACATACTGAAGGATTTAGTCTAATGTTCACACATAGGCCTGTCAGAATAAATAAATAAATTAATCAGATTTATTAAAACAAACTCAATCATTTCCATTGGCATGATTTATTGTTTCTCTTTTTTTCTCTCTTTATACCAAAAACTGGATAATAAAAGTCTTCAGTTTGGTACTTTGGTCTCGATTAGACCTTATTTTGAAAAGCAACTTTGTTTAAGAAGACTTGAAAATTCATTAGTTTTATTTATTCTGGATACTAAAAATGTCTTCCAGTGCCAGTGTTAAATGTTCATTAGAATTTAAAGTTTAATGACCTTTGAGAATGTGTTCTTGCATTATTATTTCGCCATTACCATCATATAACTTAAAAAATGGTCTCAAAAGAACTATATTATCGTTTGTTGAGAGCTTTGGAACAACTTATCATACAGTAATTTTTTTTCATGGTAACAGACCTATTCACACATCCTCCAGTATCTTCAGATTAAACTGTGTTTGTGTCTGGACCCCATTTCATCGGCCCTTAAACAAATATATACCTCGTCTGCAAACCAGGACAAACCGGCTGTTCCTGTTCATCTTCATTTCAAGTTGATTAATGTAGATGGTAAAATGTATTCAGATGGTTTAGATTTTCACAAGCAGTAAATTTCTCTCGATTGATATTATGACACAATTGAGAGCTAATAAAGACATACATAAGAAAATAAATATTTTATACATTTATTTAAAGCACCACATAGCCTTCACAGCAAAACATTTAATGTAAAACATTTGATCAACATAAAAATAAAAATTTCTACATACATTGTGATGATTCAAGTAATTTTCAGGTTCAGTAATGTTCTGTCACAGTCAGGTTTGTCAGTGCATCAGCTGTTCATGAAAATCAACATAACTGTAGACTAACTGTCTGTACTTTTCTCTGCATCTTCAGACAATCTGCAGCAGCTGAGATTCTAGGAGATTCAACACCAAAACCTGAAGCTTCAAACTGAGCCATCTACTGAACCAAGATGCCTTTCAAACAACTACAGTAGTTAACCTGCTCTGTTGGTAGATGTTATGGTATATCCTTAATCTGTACAGACTGACCTTGGTCTTATCTGAATAAACAGCTTTATGGTGTTTTCTTTTGTTAATTGATTATAGTAAATATTTGAACATCCATGTAAGTTTGAAGACATTTTATTGTTAACTTTAGGTAGCTGTGAATCCACCCATGTTAATCTGAACCTATTTTGTTAAAGATTCAACAGATTTGTTGCAATCTTAAATATTTAATCTGTCCTTTGTGTGCAGTAAGGTGAACATTAAAGTTAATTCAGGAAACACTTGTCATCTTCTTTCTACAGTAAAAATTGAATGATGCCTCTATTAAAATCTTATATTTGTGACATCAAACTTTTTTTCTGTCATAAAGCAGTGATCAAACTATGGTTAAATGTTTGTAATTTACTTTCAATAAATGGAAACCAAAATGGTTTTAAAGTAAAGGCGCTATGTAAACTCATCTACCTCAACACAGGTAAAATTTCCACTGTACACAAATAAATGTAATTACGATTAAGTGAAAATTGTATAGCAGGGCTTTAACTCCAGTTCATAAGGGTCGGTGTCCTCCAATCTTTAGATGTCTATTCTTTAACGCACCTGAGTCAAATCATGAGGTCAGAGGTCATTAGCACGACTCTGGAAGACTTGACTGTCCTAAGCAGCCATTTAATTCAGGTGTGTTGGACCAGGACGTATCTAAATGTTGCAGGACACCAGACATCAATGCCTGGATCTGAGGATCCTGTTAGAGGATCAGTGTGTTCCTGCAGCAGCTCCATCGGATCAGAAGGTAGATGAGATCTGAAAGATCCTGATCCTCCAGTAAGTCAAATAACACCAGACCCGATCCATCAGTCAGCCGTTTCATCCTGTGTAGAGATAAATATAAAATGTTATTTATACACAGAAAGTCAATAAACTAGAATCGAAAGGCTATTTATTTCACTTAATTATATTTACTTAGTGAATAAAGTAAAAGGCAAATCAGAATATCTCACAAACTATAGATACAAATATCAGTCAGCAACTTGACTTAGAAATGTGATTGGAACCTTTTGGGCAAAACAGATACTGTAAGAACTACACAGAGATCATTTTTTATGGATTAAAGATTCAAACTGTGCAGAATGAGACAATAAAAATACACGGACTCAGCTCCCAACAGCTAACGTAGCATAGCTGACATAAACATTAGCTCCCACTAACAGAAACATATGAGGAGAGCAGAGTATCAAAATACCAGACATATAAAACGTAACCTGAAATCATTTATAATTGCTCCATGTCTCATTATAATCGGAGGGCAAAGCCTGCAAGTTTAGCTCCTACTTACTTCGGAGGACAGACCACCGGGACGCTCCGTCTTGCTTCTGGGTTTGCCTGGCTATTTTTCTGGCCAGCGAACCATTCCGCCACCCGCCACCCAGTGGTCGCTTTTCAGACCACTTAGTCTCCTGTACTGCTTAAAAATGCACAATATGTCTATAAATAATTTTACGATAATATAAGGAAGTGCTGAGATATACCGTTTTCCATGAACTAAAGTATTTGCCACTTCGGCACAAGCACAGTGCGAAACGTCAGAGGATAAAACCACTAGACTCAGAGCAAAACTCAGATGCCCCAGCTTTTACTAGCATGTAAACGCACCATCTACACACAAATATGGGAGCTTCCCGGAAGCGTGAAATGAGTCTCAAAAATAGTTGTGCACTCGTAACCGGATCTGTGTGTAAATGCAGTTTTGTGTGTGTGTACCAGGTGATTTGTGTGTACTTTTTCAACATGTATAGGGGTAGGAGAAGGTTTATTTTATTTTTAAGGTTTACAAATCCAGTATTACACACACAGATATTTTTACACACACACACACAAATCTTTTTACAAACGCACAAATCTTTTTACACACGCACAAATCCTGTTACGCACGTACAAAACATTTTACACACACACAAGTCTTTTTACACACGCACAAATCACTTTACACACACACAAATCTTTTTACACACACACAGATATTTTGAGACTATTTTCACTCCATAAGTATGAGTGTAATGTCCATATCAACCACCAGAGGGTGCAACAACAGGCAACATTTATTATGTCACTGCTGGTTTAGGACAAAGGAAAAAGGCTGCTTCCATGCAACAATGATCCCATAATGTAAGAGTAACAAACATTTCAGTAAAGAAAACATCAATTTTCATAAATTCTCAGAAGCAAATCAGAGTTAAAACAGAAAACCCAAAGAACAAAACCTGATGGTCACATCTCAGATGACCCTAAACCATCCAGAACCTATACCGAACAGTTCAGTGTTTAGTTTCTGCACTGAACTGCTGATGATGACTGAGTCAGACTACCAGAGGCTTCAGCTTCTGGTGAATGTATGGCCTCTAATCACCACTGAACTGTTGTTCTTTATATGCTGTGGCATTACATGACATAGTGACCAGTGTTTGGCATTGTTACGTTGTAAACAGCTCAGCCTTTGCTTCACTGTGTTGCCATGTACTGCAGTGGGACTTTGCACGGTTGAATTGTGACTTCCAAAGGAAACTTAATGCGGGGCTTATCCTAGGTTATATTGGATGAAACTTAATGAAACCACTAAAAAGTCCATTACATTCATCTACATCAGTGGCGTCCAAACTTTTTGTCACCTGGACCAAAATCGTCAAGTCAAAAGTACTCACTGGCCAAAAAAAATTTTTAAATCACAAAAGATGTACAGTATTTTTTGTTTTTTGATGCTCAATGACAAACAAATTATACAATAATTTTAAAGAAGTTAGTTTTTTGTTGGAAAGGGAAGTTTAAATCATTGTAGAACTTTGAGTTGTTCACATTATTAAAAGAAATAAATCCTGCTTGTAAATTATTTTGGGCTCAGATGAAAAAAATATTCACCCTGTTTTCAGCAAATAAGACCAGGATTTGGGTCACTCTCTTTAGTAAGTCAGGTTTAACAAATTAACTCAAAGCAGATTTGGGCTCTCTAAAGTCTAAGTAGAAGTCAGTTGATAAATGTCGTCCTATTTACCATCAAATTAAACAGAAAGCATGGTTGTTAAAAACAAATACTTTGTGTTGTACTTAATAAATTCCATTGTAGAAAATGTAATTTGTCCGTCTTAATTTTGATCTAATTAAAGAAAAACAAAAAGTCTCCATCTGCATCAACCACCTGTTCTGGCGGGCCACACATAATCAGTGAAAAGGCCGCAAATGGAGAAGAGGCAAGAGGCAGCCACAAATACAACGCAAAAAACACAGAAAATGTCAAGCTATGAAAAACAAGTACATCATTACATCGACCTCAAGAACTTTTTGTTGTTCCCTCACCTTGCTCCTCAGGAGGACAGTGTCTTTATGACCAACATCCAGCAGTAACACAGCATCACGTGCTCCTACATACAGCTTTTCTCCATCCGCACTGAGAAGAAGGGTTGTGGTGTTACTGAGGTCATGGCTGCTGAAGCAGGTGAGACGTCTCCCTGGGCTACCTGTTATTTAACACACAGCAATACATCTCAGTTAAGAACAGAATAAAAGAGCTAAAGGTGTAAACAGATGGGGCCTCTTATTGGACAGGAGACCAAACAAAAGCTTACATGATACTGAAGTTTATCATGTCAGAGAAGTCAGAAAAGTATCAGTGGGATGAGAAAAATGATGGACGCAAAGTTACTGAGCAATAAATCACCAGCTTGGTATGCAGGGAAACTTTTTAAAATAGAATCTTAGCTGGTTTTCTGCACAGCATACTGAATGAATCCTCATCACAATGTAAGTGTCACTAAGATCCTCATCACAATGTAAGTGTCACTAAGTACCGTTTTGGAACAATATTTGGTAGACTGCTAAAATTTATGTGTCATGCATTTATGCTCTGCATCTCAGTGATATACTTGGCCAATTATCAGGTCTTCAATGTCCAAACCTGATGAACATTGCTGGTGGCTGTGACACAAAAGCTCAGAGTGGTGTACAACAGACAAAACTGGGAATATTGTAATCATCACAGTTTCCAGCAATAATAACAGAAATACATGTCTTCCTGATGTTGTACAGTCTCGCCTCCAGAAAAAAAACTAAATGTTTTGATATTTTGCATACATTTTGAGTTCTGTATTCTGTCAAATTATTTCAATCCTAATACTGTAACTGGTTTACTGTGTTCTATCATAATTCCAATGATTTCCATTTTCTGAAAGCATTGGTAGGCTTCAGTTATATAGTTCTTCTCAAATAGACTTTTAACTAAAATTATCTTTTAAAAGGGGCAGTGTTATGTACTTTCCAAACATATAGTGGCATTTCATAGCCCAATCAAGTAATTATATTACCTTCAATTGCTGTACATATGCTGTATATATAAAATATGAATTAAAATAAAATTGACTTTGTAATTTAACACCTTAAAATTGGTCCCTTTTCTCTTTAAAAACGCAGACTGTTTCTGAAACTCCTCCAACAGGAAGTCGTCACAGCATTGTTCCTCTATTAACACCTTAATGCAGAGGTTCCCAAACTGTGGGCGCCGTGCCATTGCGGGGGTGCGGGAAGCCGTCTGGATGAAAATAAAAAAATAAAAAAAATAAATAAATAAACGCTGTATGCGCTCGGTTTTTACCTTAGAATGGCCAACTCTCTGTTATTCCCCTGTCAATTTGATACAGTAGGGGCTTCCGCACTTCCCATATCTGTGTCCTCTGTCACTTTTATCAGCAGTTAAATCCGTTGTTTAATCCGTTAACATGTTGTAACCTGTTTTTCCGAGCCGCCTTTAAACGCAACATGAACGCTACGACACTTGCGCTGGGTTTACACCTGTGCGGCAGTGAAGGAGACCTGCTGCTGCTGTGCAGAGCTATGCAGGTGTGTGTTAGAATCCTGGCAGCAAAACGCAAAGAACTTTTCACAGTTTTTCCCTCAAACTAACAGACTGTTGAGTAAAGCTGTTGGATGCAGGTAAAGTTAGCTAAAAGATGACTAGCTAGCTAATATTAATACAGCACCTTAAGCTTGTTAACAAGTAGCTTGTAGGCTATTGGTGTTGTGTTCTATGTTCAGCTACGATTCATTTTGCCCCCCAAAAACCCCACCCCCTTATTTGTCTGGAGCCAGGGCAGAGTATAACAGAGTCTCTAAATCCACCGCACCCCCTCGCTCAAACAGATTGTTCAAGACAGTTACAATTTGTAAGCCATGGGGGGTGGGGGGCAGATAGTTTGGAAACCACTGGGGGGGCCCAGGAGAAAGAGTTTGGGAACCACTGCCTTAATGTGTTTACCAGCATTGCACAGAGAAGTAGCTTGTATACTGAGCGGTTCAACCAGGTTTTTGCTAATTGGTCCCCCCAGGCGTTTTGCACAGCTGAATGGTTGCCGTTGGAGATTCAAGGATTTCTCAAATATGCATTAAAGAAACAAGGCAACACTCCATTTTGTTGAGGGAATAACTTTATAACATGACGCAAAGCTCAAAAAAGTCATTTTAACATAATACTGCCCCTCTAACCTGTTAGTGCCTAATGCTGCTTCCCTTCATCTCAGCGCCTCTGTTAGGCACTTCACTTAGAGGCACAGTGCTTCATTCCTGAAAGTGAAGGGTAAAGCGTTCGCTGTCTTCCAGTATCAGACCATCAATCATGTGGAACACAAAGACGAGGCTTCACTCACCCATTGGGAAGGAGACTCTGGGAGTCAGCCTGGTCAGGCATGGGTTCAGCAGAGCCAGCAGGGTTACGGTGAGACGCAGCAAGCAGAAACTGTCCATTAGCTCTGATGACATGGACAGTCAGAAGGCGAGCACTGGGTTAGATGACCATCACACCCTCAGAGTCTCAGCAGGGAGGAATTGTAGCTATACTGGAACCTCAAACCATCTTCAGACCTGCAACAGAATCAGAGACCCATCACATAATTTGCTGCTATGTTCACTAATTCGTCACTGTTTATTCTAGTGTTTAAAGTCATGTTCAGAATGTTCTTATCAAGAACAGCTACAGACAGAAATGCAGTGAAATCTGAAAAATCAACTTTAAAGAGGCACAGAAACTCTGTGTTTAATAATTATTTATGATTATTATAAGATGACTGTTAGTCCTGCTGTCTTGGTGCTGCTGGATTTACCTGCAGTCTTTAATACAGTGGTTAACAACTTTGTTTCACATCTGGACTTGCTTGTCGGGACTAAAGGCACAACCTTGAAATGGATGATGGGAATTTCACTGCAAAGACATTGTTGTGGAGAACAAAACCTTACAAAATAAAAGGTAAAAGCATAAATTTATGTATATTGTTTGTTTTTTCCTTTTCCTTATACAAGTGTTTCTTCTTCTTACATTTCCTTGTCTCCTTTTCTTTTCTTTTTCCTTATGCATTTCTGCCTCATTATGCAAATGAGGAGTGTGGATAGATAGAGGCCTAGAAAACGAACCAGAAGCTGATATCCTGGGCCATTTTCTGTGTTTCCCATAAGGAAGCATGGTGATGAACTAACACTGAAATGGTAAGCCGTTTCTCTATCTTTCCAAAACAATGTTACCACTTATTTGGCTTTAATAAATGATGATTTTAACTCGGTTTTCATGGTCCTTCAAGATGATTCCTCCTACAGAGTCCAGGGTAACATATGAAATGTCATGTTATTCTAACTGATTAAACATGCATGTAGTTGGAAAACAAACAGCAGCACCAGCTTGCTTTGCAACGTCTGGGCAACTTTGATTCAGCACTTAGACTTTTTCTGTTTCTTGTGTGATCATCAAAATGATGGTTTCTCACAATGTACACAGTAATTATGTTAATATTCTGCCCTTTTTTTCTATTCTATTTTTAAATATTGAGTCACACGACTTTACTTTGATTGCCTGGCTCACTTTGCTGCTGTTGCACAGAAATTTCCCCATATTTCAACAAAGGATGGGACAATACAGGATGTTTCTATTCTATTATAAATACAGGTTGGGGTGTCTGGTCAGAGCTAGCTGGAGTGCCCCCTAGCGGGTGTTTTAAATAACACTTGTGTGGCACAAACTATAAACTTGTCCAGCGTTAGAAGCAGTGAGGACAGAGATTTATAGTTGTGTGTTTCTATAAAGTGTGTTAAGCTGCTAAAACACTTGAGTTCAGATGATCACTCTTTTGCTTCTCAGTCTGAAGGCCGTACGCGCAAAGTACTGACTTTAAACTTCACACCAACAACAGCCACTTATCTGCTCATTTTATTCCGTGTGGTTTCTGTAACTTTATTTTTTATTATCATTTCTTGCAAAACAACGCTCTCACATTCTGTATATTTCAGTACCGATACACAGACACAGTTTGTTCAGCCTGGTCTTACTGTGGCTCTTCTCCATCGCAGCCTTCCTTTCTTTCTCATGTGACCGCTGTTGTCTGGCTGATCCTCCTCGGTAGACCTGCAGCCATCCACTTTAAGCAAACCGCAGAGCGGTTCTACTGATCAATCTACCCGAAACTGCCGACGGTGAGCACAAAGCATCTGCAGTTGCTGATAGCTACGACAGCAGCTGGAAAACCGGAAGTTGTTGAGAACGTGCAGCAGAAGGAGGGCGGAATCAAGACCGCTAGCTTCCAGTAGCTAAAGGGCGATTCCACCTAATTTTTCATTACCTTCAGCATCTTTAATGGACTCTAGTTTAAAAACTACTACACCTAGACACTTGAAACTTGGACTGAATTATTCTCCTCTTCAATCTGAATATTTAAAACCTTGTTTGGGATTTGTGAAACATTTTGTATGATTTGTGAAAACTCGATAAAGTTCGATTATCACCATTTTTTTGCATCTCTTTCATACTAGAACTGCTAATTAAAAACCTACCACACCTAGACACTTCAAACCTGGACTAGATTATTCCCCTCTTCAAGCTGGATATTTAAAACCTTGTTTGGGATTTGTGAAAACTCAATAAAGTTCGATTATCACCATTTTTTTGCATCTCTTTCATATTAGAACTGATCTAATTAAAAAACTACTACACCTAGACACTTCAAACCTAGACTAAATTATTCTACTCTAACAGCAGAATATTTATAACCATGTTTGTGATTTGTGAAACTTCAGTAAAGGGCTATTTTACCACTTTATTGCATCTGGGTTGGGCTGCACAGTGGCGCAGTTGGTAGAGCTGTTGCCGTGCAGCAAGAAGGGTCTGGGTTCGATTCCCGGCCCCGGTCTTTCTGCATGGAGTTTGCATGTTCTCCCTGTGCATGCGTGGGTTTTCTCCGGGT
>NW_006800040.1:235799-247117 GCF_000485575.1 Poecilia formosa
TTTGTATTGGATCGGAAACAATCGAGCCGCTTTACCCCGAACGCGGAAGCTGAGGTGCAAAGAGCCCATAGCTAAAGGGCGATTCCACCTAATTTTTCATTACCTTCAGCATCTTTAATGGACTCTAGTTTAAAAGCTACTACACCTAGACACTTGAAACTTGGACTGAATTATTCTCCTCTTCAAGCTGAATATTTAAAACCTTGTTTGGGATTTGTGAAACATTTTTCTGATTTGTGAAAACTCAGTAAAGTTCGATTATCACCATTTTTTTTTTTTGCATCTCTTTCATATTAGAACTGATCTAATTAAAAAAGCTACTACACCTAGACACTTCAAACCTGGACTAAATTATTCTACTCTAACAGCAGAATATTTATAAGCATGTTTGTGATTTGTGAAACTTCAGTAAAGGGCTATTTTACCACTTTATTGCATCTGGGTTGCACTAGTATTGCTCCAGCTCCAAATCTAAAACACCTAGACTCTTCAAACTTGGACTGGATTATTCTGCTCTAATAGAAGAATATTTGACACTTTGTTTGGGATTTGTAAAACCTTTTTCTGATTTGTGAAACTTCAAAAAAGGGCAATTTCACCACTTTTTTTAAATCTTGGTCACACTAGAACTGGTCTAATTCCAAATCTACAACACCTAGATACTTCAAACCTGGATGAGATTATTTTCAATTAATATCAGAATATTTAAAACCATGTTTGGGATTTNTAGAGCAGAATAATTTAGTCTAGCTTTGAAGAGTCTAGGTGTTGTAGTTTTGGAGCTGGAGCAGCTCTCATGTAACCAAGATCCAAAAAAACATCAATAATCAACCTTTCCAATGAGTGGAATTTTCAGAGTTTTATTTTGAAACTTTCAGTAAACTTCATTTTCATAACCACACTAATCCAATGTGTAACAGTGGTTTGGTTAATCCACCTGTATAATGCCCAAAACAGGAGGTAGTTCTAACTGCCAGCTCAGCCCTCCTATGTAATAACAGTGTTCCACCATGTTGTAGTTCTGACCTTCTGCTCTGCCCTCTGTATTAAAGTGTTCCGCCATATTTAGAACTACAGAGTCTTTGTAGTCCAAACCAGCAGCTGTGCCTTCCTCTGTATTCTGTTGCTATAGCGATGAAACTGCTGTGTGTGTGTGTGTGAGAGAGACTTTAACTTTATGAGATACCCAGTCAGTTTTAATGAAAAAAGCAGTCCGAACAACTGCTTCCCGTTCAGGATCCGTAAGGCCGATCCAAAAACCGTTTGAAGCATATGAGAGGGCTATTTGTCGTCTCCTATAGTACCGCGATTCATATCTGTAGCTCATTCACAGTAATTGCAGTGATGAGAGAAAAATGGTGTGCGCTGAGCTCAGAAATTTTTCAGAAATGTACGTAAAACACTGGGGAGGAGCGTCAGTTAGTCCTGTCCCATCACTTTGCTCTGAAGCACCTGGACCGAAAACCGTCAGCCCTAGGGAAATTTCGAAAACATTTTACGGGAGCAGGCATGCGTATCAATGTCATCATGACCGACTTTCATACCAATAGAGCAGTTTTTGCACCGATGAGAGCGATTTCAAAATTATTTTTGGGTCAAAAATCCACTCCGTTTCTCACTCTAAAAAAGCGGCAGTTGGTGTCAGTTACACCCTAAGGTTCGGCAGTTGGAAATTTCGCTCGTTTTTCGTTTTTTACGTCGCCGTCGTAACTCCGATCCCCAATAAAAATAATAGCTCCCTTCTCGGCATCGAGCCGCACGATTTGATGCCACTTTTGTGGGGGTACACGCAGCGGTACGAGCCGCATTAACGGTGATGGAAGAACATAAATAATCTATAACTAGAAAATTCCGCAGAAATTTTGAGGGGCCTGCCAAAGTGTGCCCGTCGGTTTGGACCCAGCGTTCCGATGCTAAAAATTAGCCTTAATGCTAAAGAAAGCTTCAATGTAGTTAATAACCTGTGGAGAGTCAGAAGCATGTGGACAAAGCTGTACTTGTACCATTCAGTATGTTGCATACGGTAAAATTAGNGGTCTAATTCCAAATCTACAACACCTAGATACTTCAAACCTGGATGAGATTATTTTCAATTAATATCAGAATATTTAAAACCATGTTTGGGATTTGTGGAACCATTTTCTAATTTCTGAAACTTCACTTAACAGACCACTGCATAAGATCTTTCCTTCCAAGAGCCATCACCATCTACAATAACTCTTTGAAGAATTAATGAGTTACACCAACATTTAATTTCCCATTGGGATTAATAAAGTGGTTTTGAATTAGAATTGAATTTGAAAAAAGACTGCATGGAACAAGTGTGAATAGTAATCTGATCTTTAGTGAAGTTTCACAAATCACATAAAGGTTTCACAAATCCCAAACATGGATTAAAATATTCTGCTATTAGAGCAGAATAATTTAGTCTAGCTTTGAAGAGTCTAGGTGTTGTAGTTTTGGAGCTGGAGCAGCTCTCATGTAACCAAGATCCAAAAAAACATCTGAAATCAACCTTTATTGAAGTTTCACAAATCAGAAAAATGTTTCACAAATCCCAAACATGGTTTTAAATATCCAGCTTGAACTAGAACTAGAGCTTGAACTAAACTAGAGTCGATTAAAGATGCGAAAGGTAGTGAAAAATTAGGTGGAATTGCCCTTTAGCTATTGAAAGCTGGAATTGGAAACCAACTTCAGCTTTTTGGCAAAATTGCCCTTTTTTTGAATTTTCACAAATCAGATAAAAGTTTCACAAATCCCAAACGTGGTTATAAATATTCTGCTATTAGAGAAGAATAATCTAGTCCAGATTTGAAGTGTCTAGGAGTTGTAGTTTTTTAATTAGAGTAGATCTATGGCGATCCAGATGCCAAAAAAATTGTGAAAATTGAACTTCACTGAGTTTTCACAAATCAAATAAAGGTTTCACAAATCCTAAATATGGTTATAAATATTCTGCTATTATAGCAGAATAATCTAGTCCAGGTTTGAAGAGTCTAGGTGTTGCAGTTTTTTAATTAGAGCAGTTTTAGTGTGATCCAGATGCCAAAAAATAGTGATTATTTAACTTTATTGAATTTTCATAAATCAGGAAAAGGTTTCACAAATCACAAACCAGGTTTTAAATATCCAGCTTCAACAGGAGAATAATCTAGTCCAGGTTTGAAGTGTCTAGGAGTTGTATTTTTTTAATTAGAGCAGTTTTAGTGCAATCCAGATGCCAAAAAATAGTGATTTTCGAACTTTAATGAGTTTTCACAAATCAGGAAAATGTTTCACAAATCACTTTTGTGAAACTTAACTTTTAAATATTCTGCTATTAGAGTAGAATAATCTAGTCCAGGTTTGAAGAGTCTAGGAGTTGTATTTTTTTTTTTAAATTAGATCAGTTCTAGTATGAAAGAGATGCCAAAAATAGTGATTATCGAATTTTATTGAGTTTTCACAAATCAGGAAAAGGTTTCACAAATCACTAACATGGTTTTAAATATTCTGCTATTAGAGCAGAATAATCTATTCCAGGTTTGAAGAGTCTAGGAGTTGTAGTTTTTTAATTAGAGCAGTTGTAGTAATGAAAGAGGTGCCAAAAATGGTGAAAATCTAATTTTATTGAGTTTTCACAAATCAGATAAAAGTTTCACAAATCTAAAACATGGTTATAAATATTCTGCTATTTGAGCAGAATAATCTAGTCCAGGTTTCAAGTCTGTAGGTGTAGTAGTTTTTAAACTAGAGTTGATTAAAGATGCGGAAAGTAGTGAAAAACTAGAAAATTCCTGCAGAAATTTTAAGGGGCCTGCCAAAGTGTGCCTGTCGGTTTGGACCCAGCGTTCCAATGCTAAAAATTAGCCTTAATGCTAAAGAAAGCTTCAATGTAGTCAATAACCTGTGGAGAGTCAGACGTATGTGGACTAAGCTGTACTTGTACCATTCAGTATGTTGGATATGGTAAAATTAGCCAAAATGCTAATAATAGCATGAATGGTATCAGTAGAATAGTCTATAGTAACAGACAGTTCCGCCATGTTGTAGTTCTGACATGCTGCTCAGGCCTCTGTTTTAACTGAGTCTTGGCCATAGATAGAACTACAGTTATGGCAGTTATGGCTGCCTTTCTCTGTATTCTGTTGCTATAGCGATGAATCCTCTGCCGACTGCTGTGTGTGTGAGACAGAAAGCTAGGGAAGGATTTCTATCTTTGAGACACCCATGAAATGCTAATGTTCACTATCCTGAGAAAAAAAACATAAAAAAAAGATTTTCATTTTTGCATCGCCTACGGCGATGCACTTTTGTCAGTGCAATTTTCAGAGTTTTATTTTGAAACTTTCAGTAAACTTAATTTCCATAACCACACTAATCCAATGCGTAACAGTGGTTTGGTTAATCCACCTGTATAATGCCCAAAGCAGGAGGTAGTTCTAACCATAGGCATAATATAAGGATAGACGCCTATTGGACCGCTCTGGCGCAGGAAATACGGCAGCCATCGTGGAGCGGTATACCCTCCTATACCACTCTAAAAAAAGATGTGTTAAAAAACTGTTCATTGGTATACCAATGCGGGGTCTACTCTTATGTCTATGGGTGTGACAGACTTATAGTGCTGTGTATTCTATTTTTTTCTTTGGTTGTTCTGCCTAAGGTCAGTTGCTATTGGGTGATTACACTTTACCTGAATTCTGATTGACTGGGTGGCGGGACTAATCTGAAAGACTGAGGGAGAGAAGAGAGAGACGTGCTAGAGCTTTGGTGAGCTGTTTTGGGGACAAAAACGTCTAAAAAGTGCAACAACTTAAATGTGCACTAGCGCCAAGGGACAGCTGAAGGACTAAGGGAGAAGCGTTTGGTGAGCTGGATGCTGGAAGTCTGCACAGGAGCCTGTGGAGAAGGAGAGGCTAGCTACACCTGCGCTGGGCCCGCTCTTTGGACTTGGATGCGTTTTCCTTCGCCTTTACCGAGAAAGGTGGGGATTAGCTGACTGTTATCCGGAGAGACAGTCACCAGGACCTTATATAAACCAACCACTGTGGATTGAGGACCAGTGGTGAGTGTCGTCAGTTTCAGGCCTGCAATTGACTATAATGCCGGTCTTGTGAGAAATTCTGTTCCCCCGTGAAAATCTGTTCCCCCTGTGACGGGAGCGCGCATTGCAGCCAGAGACGCGGATCCGGTGAATCTGACCATTTTCACGGCGCTTCTGATCGATTTCTCGGTAAAAACTACTCATATGATCATGTCAATGTGTAACTTTCAGTTTANAAAACTAAGACCGGCCCCCGACCAGAAAAGGGAACAGTCATGTGGCCCTCGCAGGAAAAAGTTTGAGGACCCCTATGCTAGAGCTTTGGTGAGCTGTTTTGGGGACAAAAACGGCTAAAAAGTGCAACAACTTAAATGTGCACTAGCGCCAAGGGACAGCTGAAGGACCAAGGGAGAAGCGTTTGGTGAGCTGGATGCTGGAAGTCTGCACAGAACCCTGTGGAGAAGGAGAGGCTAGCTACACCTGCGCTGGGCCCGCTCTTTGGACTTGGATGCGTTTTCCTCCGCCTTTACCGAGAAAGGTGGGGATTAGCTGCCTGGAGAGACAGTCACCAGGACCTTATATAAACCAACCACTGTGGATTGAGGACCAGTGGTGAGTGTCGTCAGTATCAGGCCTGCAATTAACTATAATGCCGGCTTTCATTTGTTTTATTTTATGGTGGGCCCACTAATTAAAAACTGTCATTTATTTTAACCTGTCATTCACAAGAGGACCCAAATTTGGGTCCTCTCGTGACAGGGGTGTCAAACTCCAGTCCTCAAGGGCCGCTGTCCTGCAACTTTTAGATGTGCCTCTGCTGCACCACACCTGAAAAGAATAATTAGGTCATTAGCAAGGCTCAGGAGAACAGGGAGGAGGTAATTAAGCCATTTCATTCCACTGCTTTTTACCTGTGGCACATCTAAACACTGCAGGACAGCGGCCCTTGAGGACTGGAGTTTGACACCCCTGATCATTGTGAATGACAACCTATGAACAACAGGTTAAATGTATTTTGTTAAGACTAAAGGACTCCTATGTGTTCGGGACTGTTCAGAATAAGTCAATTTAGAACTCTATAAGCGTTTAAAAGACAGGGAAAGTCCCTATTTCTGAACCAGGTAGTTGTCAAAGCCTGTTGTATTTTTATTTGTATTTAACTGGTTAGGAGAGGGTTAAAGAACAGACCTAAAATATAACACTGTTCCTTTAAGTTCTATTCATTCAGGCAGACATAAGGTCTGTTGGTGATGGTATATTTTCACATGTGGTCTACTTTAATTTGCATTCTGAAATTTGGTAAATAAATGCTTTACCTTTATAAAGTCTCCTTATTCATGGGTCAGACATTTGCAGTTAACTAAGTGGAATGCTTTATAACAGGGGTTCATGGGAAATGTAGTGAAACCAGTTTCTTGGGGTGTAACCTTAAACAGATAGAACCCAGAGCGCTAGATCTAGCCTTAGACACCAGAAAGCGCTACAAACGGATCCTGTTTAGTTACTGTTAAATTCTGCGCTGCCACGTGTTGCTCCTTCGCCCCGATGCGCAGCAGGACGCTCCGCTGACTCAGCAGCGGCTCTTTTTGTGGGATGAACCAACATGAAGACAGATTGCGGCAGAGATCTGAGGATCAATCAGATCCTCAGATTGAAGCTTTAACTTCGTTTCCAGATGTTGTCAAACAGTATTTTTATGAGAGCGTAAAGCTGCCAGGTTAGAAGCTTCAACAGCAAAGTGGCGCTGATCAGTTGGATGGAGGAAAAGCCCAACATCAGACCGCATTGTTGCTCCGGTAGTATTTTTCTTTAAAATAAGCTTTTCGGCACTGTTTGCCTTTATGACAACAATCCAACAGAAAAGTTTACAGAGAGAAGGGGCAGGAGAGAGAGACAAGCGAACCAGAGGACGACAGTCAGATTCCGAACTACGGCGGTCTAAAGTTTAAATGCAGGGCACAGCGCTGCGCTTACTGCGCCACGCAAAGCCCCTATTCCAGTCGCCTTTTCAGAAGTTTGCAGTTTCCCTTTGATTAATTATTAACATTTTTACACAATTCAAACTGTCTCAGGAACTCACCAAGTTCATCTTCTTTCATTTTCTTGTAAAAATTAGTTTGGACCAAATATATGCTTTACACGCAGATCCGTTGCCATAACAACCGAGTAACAACAAATCCAATAGCTGACAGAACAGGCACTGCGTTAAGTAGCACCTGTTCGTTTTTGGCGAAATGTTGCGCCCAAAACGCAAACATTTCACCTGAGTGAAGTTGGCCCCCCACCTTCTTCAAATCAGACAAAATTAAATTGGTGTCAAACGTTTGTGCTACGTTTGTGCAGCAAAAATTTTCGTTTGTGCCGCTATCATTTTAAAGATATAAAGAAATGTTTCCAGAGGTCATCTAAGGTCAACCAACCCCCCACCTTCTTCAAATCAGACAAAATGGGTGTCAATCAACTCGGCTACGTTTGTGTTGATTTGTGCAGCAAAAATTTTCGTTTGTGCTGCTTTGGCTTTGAAGATATTAATGAAAGTGTAAAGGTCAAAAGGTCAACCAGCCCCCCCACTTTTATGAAATCCAACTTTCTTTATATCTTTAAAATGACAGTGGCACAAACAAAAATTTTTGCAGCACAAACCAGCACAAACATAGCACTAATGTTTGACACCAATTTTGTTTGATTTCATAGTTTGTTATGAGACAGTTAATCTGTGAAAACGATCAATCTCCTCCATCTCCTTCTTGAATTACTATTACTGGTTAAAGTAATGCACCGTTCTGACCAAATCAACCAATCAGAACTAGTAGGACGTTCTTAGCACTGTGAATTAGCCTCATTCACTCACTGCTAAATGTGCTAATGGTGGAGAAACAACCTATTACAAGAAACCACGTATCTGCTGTCATTGATAGTGTTGAAGAAGATTCTAGGTTATAATGTTTTTTAAGAAAACTCTTTTGGCTCGATCTCCTACTGATCCCAGGTTCTCCCTGCGGGCCGCGTGTAGCCACACAAAAACAACAATGAGTGCAGACGTCACAGAATTGCAGTTTAATCCAATAGAAGACAACGCATAAAGTTACAACAGAAACTGCAGAACAACAGAGACATACATTCATTTACCTGACATAAATGGAAAAAAGAAGGAAAGAAAGAAAGAAAAGCAAAGACGTCCAAAGACGTCTTTGGAGAACTGCAAGAGCAAATCTAATTTTACTTCTGTGTAGAAAGTTTTATAGTAAAAGGCGTATTCTTATCTTTAATTTATTCAAATAAGGCATATCTTTGCTCATCCAACCAGGAGCTATCCTTTATCTGAAGTCAGAAACTCCTGCCGTGTTTACAGCTTTTCACAGATGAGTGTGGAAAGCTAGAACTTCTACTGTATTGTTTTCCCACACAGACAAAAGGCAGTTCAAGCGATCGTAGCAAACCATCTGCTGTAACTACAGGTAACATAAAGGTCAATAGGCCAGAATAAGTTACTGATTTTAAAACTATAATTAGGCTATTTCAATCAAGACATGTTAAGTTTTAAAACTAGCATACTTCAAATTTATTTTCTTAACAATAGCTATGCTAACTAAACTGAGCATTCACAGTTTGAATCTGCACAGCTCTGTGCTTTGCTAACTGCAGCACGACACAAATCGAGGGGAAGGAAGAATGAGCAGCACCACATGAGATTGTGATTGACAGCACTAAAACTCTCCTGCCACTGACTGGTTGTTTCTAGCACTGGCAGAAGGCAGAGGAAATAGATTTTTCACAGATTACCTCTCATACAATACTGTCATAACATAATGACAGTTTTAAAAAATATGTGAAAAAAAATTGATAAAAAAAAGTGACATACTGCAGCTTTAATTTCACTCAGAAGGCAACAGGTCAGGAGGGACGTGGGTTAGAGCTGCTGCTGACTGAATCATCTGTTGCAAAGTGGTAAAAGGTACAAGGGACAAGTTAAATATATGAATATGTTGGTAATATTTTTCCTTAATTCATTAAATGCTAGTGAAAAGAAGGCAAACAGTAGTTTGTAGCTAAGCTAACTATGCTAAATGTTTGATAATCTCACACAGTCTACTCACCTCTCATGGAGAAAAACTGGGTTAGAAATTAACACTCTTGCCTTTTTCTCTCTCTTCCTCTCTTTTTTCTGAAAACCTGATTTTATAACTTTTCTTAGCAGCATAGTAACTGCCACAATCGGTCGTGTCTTCCACTGTCTGCAGCTGAACAGCGTCATGGTGAAGCTCCAAGCAGGATCGAATCATTTAACGCAGATAGGGGGGTGTTCAGGGCAAATATGGATGTGTATTTTTGATCTGGGAGTGGGAACATTAAATTTTTACTGCTAAAACAATCTTTGAAAATATAATATGATTACGGTAATTTTGTAATTGACAGGACCCCGATTTTTTTTTATTTCTATGAACAAAAAAATAAATAATTACCCCCTGTTGGTCAGGGCCCCTAGAATTGTCATCACTTTTACGCCCCCTGCTCTTAATGTACATAACTCCACTGCTGAATGAAAAAGAATGTTCAAACTTATTTCAAGTTTTCTGTGTAAGATTTGGATAAGCCTGTGATATAATGGGAGAATTTGTTCTAGTCAGATGACTCATAAACACATCATGTTTGGAAGGATGGCTCTGCACATTTCCTTAAAATCACCAAAGTTCCAGGTGGAAACCTCATTGTTTGGACTCTCTTGCATTATGTGAGGTTAATCTAATCTAAGGGAGGATGAGGAAAGAGTTGAGATCTTGTTATCCATTACCACAGTGGTACCCAGTCCTGGTCCTCAGGGTACACTGTTTGGCACGTTTTACATATGCTTCCTGTTCAGCATGACTGATTTAAATTGTTGTATCACCTCCTCAGTATGCTGTTAATCCTCTATTCATTTAAACCAGGTGTACAGCAGCAGGGAAGCACCTTAAACCTTTGGGACAGTGGACCCTGAAGATGAAGATCAGGGTGAGGGACTTCTGTCATACACTTCACAAACTAATGTAAGCTGAAGATTTGGCAACCAGTCAAACTCTAATTGATAAACTAACATAATTTCAGTTGGAAAGATGTTAATTTCCTTCCTTACCAAACCAGGCTGAGGTGACAAACCCAGGATCTCCCTGCTGCAAGGCAACATGCATCACCATGCAGGCCAATATGACAAAATACCTTCTAGGGTTGTCTGACTCTAGTAAGTAACATCTAGAGGCATGACATTGTTATGAGATTGCAATCCCTGATTGTAATCTCGTATTTTGTGCAGTTATTCAATTATATATGGGATTTAAGCATTTATAAGCTAAATACTCCAATTACACTTTTATAGTTATAGAAAGCAGTGAAAGCACTTTACAGTAGAGTCACATTCACCCAGTCATACTCACAAACACACATTCATTAACTGACACAATATTGTAGGCAACTTTTGGTATGCTCAGAGGTGGAAAGAGTACAAAAATAATGCACTCAAGTTAAAGTACACTTTGATAAGAATTTACAAGTAAAATTACCAGTGTAGATTGATACTCAAATAACAGTAAAAAGTACCTCATTAAAACTGACTTTTAAAATCCCACCTATCTAAAAGTTTTAAATAACTGACTCTAAACTACAAACCTGATCCTCTGTTTTCAGCTTCAGCCAATACAAATTATAATCACAAGTAACCAGGTAAAAAGTCCATACAAATTGTACTTGATTACAGTGATGAAAGTAAGTGGTTATTTCCATCCCTGGGGTTCCTATAGGGGCACATCAACATGTGACAGGAGGAAACCGGCATCAATCAGTAGGTGTGTGGGTATGAGATGGTTTCTTCACAGCTACTAAATAGAAGTAAATTAGAGATGGTGATGGGTGATAGTGAATGTCTTGGTGTAAATCAAACAAGGCGTGAAAACAAAAAACAAAAACATAATATATAATAATATTAGTTTTTACTAATATCAGTATTAGTTTAAGTCAGTGTTTTTCAACCTTTTTTGAGCCAAGGTACATTGTTTTAATTTAAAAAATCACGAGGCACACCACCAACCAAAAATGTAAACAAAGATACTCTGTAGCCGCCTATATTACATATATAGTCATTCTTATCAAAGTGTCTTGAATAGGAATCAAATAAACACAAAAATGTATTTTTATCACATTTTACATTTCTTATTTCAAATTGCACGTAACATGTCGACTTCAAAAATACATCTGAACACTGTGGTCTTAAATTTAAAGAAGTTGTAGAAAACTTCAAAGTGTTTTACAAACTAAT
>NW_006800040.1:248958-275411 GCF_000485575.1 Poecilia formosa
TGAAGAAAAATACACAGAAAAGCCGCACCAGGCTACAATCTGTATGGTTCAAAGCTTAGGAAAAAAGTAGCAGCTTATAGTCTGGAAAATACGGTACCATAGGTGAAATTGAATCATTTCCACGGCACACCTGACAATCACTCACGGCACACTAGTGTGCCACGGAACAGTGGTTGAAAAACACTGGTTTAAGTAATGCAAGGTTGATATTAAAAATAATGTGGGAGAATGATATGGGGTGACATGAAGAAGGAACAAAGTAAAGCAGGACTTGACATGACAGATTTTTGCAGTGATACCTCAGAGTGAGAAGCTGCTGGGTCTCAAACCCGGTCAGGACCTTTCTGTGCTTCCATGTTGTCTCTGTGCATGTTTGATTTGGAATCATTATACAGCCTAAAATTGTGCATGTTAATTAGCACTCTAAATCTCCTTAAGTGTAAGTGTGTACTAACCAATCCCCAACATGCTGAAAACCCTGGCAAGATTAAATGGTTGAATTTGGATGAAATTAAAGTGTGAGAAACTCTTAAAATAATTACAGTCCAACAGATGACTCAGTCAACTGTTTATGGCTCTTGACTACAGCAGTCACTTTCTCTTCCTGTAAGGCTCTTGCTATTTGGGGAAGCACATCTTGTAAAAGAACGTTCTCACCTTTTACCTGCCAGGATAGCAACGTGTCGGAACCCTATACCACCAGTGCAAATCAAGTCATGTCTAATGACAATGGTTTGCATGAATTGTAAGTCTCTGTAAGTATCTCATTCTCATCTAAAAGAAATGCATTAAGACATCAAGGAAACCTAGTTAACTCAGTTTTAATTTAAATATTTACATTTTTGTTAAAGTTACATCAAAAGTAGCCTAACATGACGAGGGTTAAGAGGGTTTTACTTAGAAATAGAAAGCTTTGCAAAAGTATTTAAATAAAAATAAGGATCATTTTATTAAGAAAAACTACAGTTTTCTTTTCTGTATGTTTTAAACATCTAATGAATGCTGGCATACAACAGAAGATCACAAAATGGAAAAAAACAAAAACAAAAAAACAAACTAGAGACCTTGAATGAGCACCTGATAGGTACTGATTTGTTTCTAAGTCCATTACATGTTATGATGTTTTTAAATTGGTCCCAAACTGAATGTGGGTGTACCTTGAGTTGAGTAGCTTGTTTCCTGCAGAGTTGTCTGAAGAACTATTAATCTGACTTCGTCCACACAGTTTCTCCGCAGTTTCTTTAAATTTTCACCTCTTCCATTATCTTCACACACAAATGAGCTGTTCAAATGGAGCTGGTGAAACCATTCTGCACAGCTCTCTGTTGATATTCTATTTACAAAAGTCTTTGTTAGAAGACAGTACCTTCTTGGTTCTTTTCAAAGGTAACTCCACATCTCCGTTCAACTTCATCCCAATGAATATTTTACCTGCCATGGCTCCCAGTTACACCATGGAATTCCAGAATAGGGTCCAAATGTAGGTTCACACAGCAGTATGAGGAAAGAACAGCTGCAGGGAATAAAGCTTTGAGGGGTTTCACAGTGAGTGCGGTGAGGAATGAAGTGTGTAAGATGGCTAATAAGGAGAAAAGAAGCTTGGAGAGGATTAGCAGTGACCTGGAAACAGCCTTATGGTTACAGGCTGTGTCCCTTCTAGTGTTAAACATGAAACTGCTGACACATGGTTGACATTGAGCAAAAATATGAGTCCCTCCATGGTGTATGTGAAAGACCGCTGACTAGAAAAACAAAACCGTGTCATAAAAAAATGTTCAGAGAATCAAGTGTCATAATAGCTTTAAAAATTCATCCATCATTTGCATTTCTGTCCTTATTCTTGCAAGGTGGCAGGGGGCTGGTACTGGAAACACTGGACTGGAACTGGGAGGCCCAATGTCTCTGTTAGTCACTGGACGAGAGGCAGGATCACCCTGGACAGATTGCCAGTTTGTGACAGGGTTATTAGGATTGCCCTTATAGCCCTAACCCCTATTCATACCTAGGGCAATTCAAAGTCACCACTTAACTAGCAGCCATGGGTTGCATCAGGGTGAAAGGACAACAACACCCCTAGAAGACTCCATGCACAATGACTTCAGGCTGGCATTTGAAGCTAGTAAGGCACCAGTAGCACCAGACACTGTGGAACCAAACACTTCACCTAAATATTCAAAATTTATTTCGAAATCTTTGATACAACATACTGCTTTGTATATGCAAATTTCTACTATAGTGAGTCAGAAAGTGTGTAAGTGTGTGTGGAGAAGATTTCTTTGAACTAACTGTGCTCATTAATTATTAAACACATAGATAGTCCAAGAAAAAAATAATTTAATGAAATGGTGGAATCCAATGCATCACTTTCTCTGCACATAATTTATTATACTCATAACTTCTTAAAACCATCAGATAAAGTTTAATGAATTATAAGTCAGTTATATTTCATCATTGTAGATTACAAATTTTCTCAAACCTCTAATATCCTTTCATATTCACAATTACAAGATCTAAAGCAAATAGTAAGTAACAAATTAACTACTGTGAAATAGAGCCATGTTATAATACTGAAGGCAGCTTTTTTACATTAACTGATGAACAGCCACCTGGTCATTTACATTCCTATCTAACCAAATTTGCACTAAGATGTGACCTGAAGTTTCTCTGCCTTATGAATTCATTATGACTGTTTGACCAGCTTTGCTGCACATTTTACTAGCGCCATGATGAAACTCTATGGATTTTGTGCCGTTATTGTTCTGCTGTCTTTGGCTGAAGGGTGGAGTGCTGGTAGGATCCTTTTTACTTTCTGAATAAACAAAATGTAAATTTATTTAGATTTTTCATATCTACTTTTACTTGGACCATTTGATAAATTATTTTTTTTTAGAAAATGTAGATTTTACAAGCATAAGAGTAACCAATAACAAAATGACTTCACGAGGAAACCTTAGTTCCATTCAAATTTAAATGTAAATGGATGTCATTTTTGGAACCATGCCATGCTTTCACCTGTCAACGTTAGTTGATTACTGCAAATGCTCTGGACATTTTCTAAGAAGAATGCTGAAAGTAGTATACTTAGCACTGTATAATTTTTCTTAATTTCTACAGCTTTACCCAGAGTCTTACACTATTATGTTACCAGTACATGCCGAACCCTGACCCCAAACTCAACTGAAATCTTAACCAACCCCTGGCCTAGAAACAGTGCTTCTTCTTTCAGGGCCCAGTTGTTGGGCCTTGAAATACTATGTTGCGTCTTCCCAACATAGTATTTGTTGGAAAAATGGGGCTTTCAATGTATCAAATACAAGGTCACACCCTCGCATTGATACACGTGCTCAAAAGAATGATTTATGAAGGTATATGGACAGCTTATTCTTCAATGTAGGAAGTTCTAAAACTTCTGGCCAGAATTACATACATGTTTTTTGCCATGCACTATAACCACAACAGTGTGTTAAAGTTAAATAAGAGGACAGCTACTCATTGCACTCTCAGAGATTTCCAATGTAGAGTTGTCCTTCAGCTGTATCACAAAAGAAACAGATGACCTGAGTCCTTAAATAATATCCTTAAAAAAGCCTCACAGACTCACAGGAGACGTTGGTCCTAATCTATCATGAATTGATTCAAAACAGCTTTAATTATCTTTTAAAAATATAAATATAAAAGAACAGAACAGCATTCTAAAGTACGTTCACTGAAGCTTTATATTTCCTAACAAAACACTAGTATAAGGAATTTGAATAAGATGACTGTCAAAAAAACAAAAACAAAAAATAAACAATCTCTTTGACTTAACATTACACCAGTTACACAAACATAGTAACAAGCAAATGATTTCCACTCACAGATGTCTAAGCAGGCTATTTAAGTTTGAAAAAATGAGGACCTCTGGCGCTCCTGAGCAGAACTGCACATTCAAAATGGTGTCTGAAAATAAGGAGCGATTGTTTTAGCTCTAACCACGATTGATATGCAAATATTAAATATCTGAAAGTAAAACAGAAGATGTGATTATGGTTTTGTTTAACTTGGTGTAACAGATCATTTTGGGCAGAAATAAGGGGTTTTCTTCCCTACAAATACCCTTGATGTGAACACTATGTTCATTCGCATTTAATTTCAGCTGGGTTTTTGTTTTACTTTCCTGTTCTGACATCTTTTTTTTTGTACCATAAACTGAAAAATAAGATATTTTACTATACATCTAAATGTATAATTTCAGATTGGAAACTTGAGCAAACACACCCAAGCTTCATCCCCCGAGACAGGTGAGCTATGATACAGTGCTGGTCTTTTTTTTTATTTAAATCTGGCAATATCTGGTAAAACAGTGGCACTGTTTAAAAATGTAACAGTAAATCGCTATGTAAATGAGAATAAAGAAGAATATATTTCAAAGATAAAATATTTCACTGAACATGTGGATTTTATGAAGTAAAATGTTTGCATCAAAGTCCATATAACCACAGATTTTGTAAATGTAACAAAACATTTCACACACAGTGGCTGTCTAACAAATCTCATGTGACCTTTAGGGAAGATGACCATATTTCCAACCACCAGACTATCATTATAATGGAGGAAGACCCTGCTGTGATTGAATCAGCTACTTATCTGTTTGAGAGGAATCCATATTCCTCCACTTTGATGAAGTACCACAAGGGAGCACTGAATATGCTAAGAGGTGGTCATTTGATTAAAATCAGAAGTTATGATATTGTACTTGTTGGCCATGGTAGAGAGGCTTCCACAGGAGAACTCTACTTGGCTGGTTATGGTGCAGAAGAAGTTGCCAGATTGGTATCCAGCCTGAAGACAGACACCCTCATTGATCCCATTGGCACCATCAGCCTAATCAGCTGCAACCTTGGAAATAATCAGAACTTTGCCCTGAAGCTGCTCCAAGCTCTCCGATCTCTGAATGTGGCAACAAAGCTGCACCTACACAAAACACTTATATCAGTCTCCACTGATGGGGGAATAATGAGCGGACGAGGGGGTGTCTGGAGGTCCCATGACTACAGCAGTAGAGTCATTGCTGAACTCAGCCCAACAAGTGACCTGTTGACAAGGCAAACATTTGGCTGTGCAGGTTCAGTATTTCCAGACTATAAAGGAAATGTTCTGTATTTTAAAAGTTTAGAGTGGCCAAGATATCCTCAAATGTTCGTCCCAGTGGAGCTGCGCAAAAAGTACCCCTCTATTGACTGCTTGGAGGGGCTCACTTGGAGTTTGTTCTTTGAGGAAAATGAAAAAAGACGCGCTCCAGATTATATCCCCAACAACGACCACCTAAAAGCCATTTGGCTTGAAGTGACAGAAGAAAACAGCATTGTCCTTAAACATATCTCCAACATACAGGACCTTCTTGTGGAGATCCGCTACAGTGCTAGAGAGGAAGTGGCCTCAGAACAGTATTATGTTCTAAATGACTGCATTTATAAAATACATGGGAAAAACTTGAGCGCAAGTCTGGTAGGAAAGTTCATGAGGACTGACAATGAAGCTGAAATTGAACTATTTCGTCAGACTTTTGGTGACCAGCAGGGGGAATCTTCACTGCTGGAGCTGCAGCAAGGTCTTAAAGCATCCAAATTTACTGACTTCTGCCGCCAGACATTTCAGTTCCAGCAGTGTACCTACAACTGTGAAAGGTGGGGGCGTTACTTCATGGCAGCCGTTTTCTCGGCATCAGTACGCAACTTCCGAACCTTCTCACTTTTTCTGATGAGTGTTATCGGCTGTGAAGTGGGACACACTCGAGGTACTGACAGTGCCCTGTGCACAGCATTTGTCGGCGATGACCACCCCATGATTACTGATCAGCCCTGGCCTGACCACCTGAAGCGAGGATTCTATGGCTGCACTGTTGACAACTATGAAATGGCACCACAGAACAGACAGATCTGGCTAGATCAAGTTGTTGCGAAGGAAAATGCTTTGTACATTAAATCAAAGCAAATGATGGATGCTGTTAATCACAATGACCAAACTGAGTTGGAGATCTTTGGCAAGATTAAAGTAATGAACAAGTATGTTTTTTCATCTTATCTGGAATACTTTCGTGGTACACCTGAAGGCAAGAAACTCAAGAGAGGATGCACTCCCTTGTTCTATGAGAACTAAAATACACAGTTTTAATAAGTTTGGATTAGATTAAATTTGAATAACCCAGCTACTGCTAAGATGTCTCTCACGCTCTGCATTAAATAAACACTTTTATCATTAAACTTTTATTATATCTTCCTAATTCATAGCAGATTAGTTGTTAACATAAATATGATGACATGTTTGTCACAGGCTTTGGAATTCTTCTACTGCAGTCTCTAAAGAATAAACACTGGGAATGAAGTTTTGTTTTGATCATTCTTTGGATGTAAGTACTTTGTATTATTAAAATAAATTCTCCTGGTTTCATAAAGACATTAGTGCATTAAAAACATAAAAATAAACAGGAACTGAATAAAAGGAAACTCATGACAGGATGTTCACGAGGATCCAGCAAGGAGTAGAAGCAGGAGAGGTGTGTAAGTACTAGATGGAACAATAGACCTGGGCTGACTAGCTAACTGGTTGCAGGTGTGATGAGAGAGAGCAGAAGGCAAACTGAGAGAGAGAGAAAGAAAGAAGGAATGAGGGAGAGCACACAAATGGGAACTAAAAAATGAATCTAACTGTAATAATGAACAACTTAGCAGAAGGAATGAATTAACAAACTAGAAAAGAACAGAAGTAAAACAGAAAGTCTGATCTATTCACAATAAGAACAGATTAAAAAAATCAGAACTAAGAACCCAGAAAACCCAAAACAAGCCAGGATCCTGACACTCGGTGCACTTTGGTTGCACCTAGTACCTGTAGTAGACCAGACACTCATGTTCTCTGCTGGGGATAAAACTCCTCATTATAGTGCAGTGGAAAGCTTTAGAAATAGCTTCATAATGACTTATAGACCAATACATAGAAATTACTTTGTTTTTTGTCTTGCAGCTGTTTTTTAATTTCTTCAGACTGGGGAATGAGGGGCTGATTTCTCAGGAACCACAAATATGGAAATTTGATAACTGAACACACTACCAGCTTCTCTGCTGGAGGAAGCAGAGCTGAAGTCACATATTCATCAGACAGAGAAACTGTGGTGGGGAATGGTGATGCAGGGTCATAGGTCAGCCCTGTGTCTGCTGTGCAGAGACAGCCCAGTAAAGTGTCCAGGGTGGAACAGCAAGCAGAGGCTGAAGAAAGCCGACTGAGGGCAGGAGAAACTATCTGTACTGATGAGGTACAGAATGAAAAGAGGAACCTCTGACTACCGTATTAGATACATTATTCTGCTTGTCCACATTGCTTGCCAGATAAGCTTCTCTAGATTTAAAATTTGGCAAAATTCTGGCACATGAAGGAAATTTCAGCTGGTAACGGGCAGACTAAAAAGTTGAAGTAGTAGTAATAAAAATATCTGGTACATTTTTTGCTCTTATTTTGTCACACATTGCTCATGATATGGCAATGAAACTGCCATGGTGGAATGCCCCTGGCACACATTCAGCAGGATGGGGTGTGGCCACAGAGAGGGCCTTTGCTGTTTTCATTGTTCTACCACAAGAATTTTAACCCCACCTTGGTTTTGTCAAAACCCAGATATTAGACTCTAACATCAGTCTGGTTAACTCACCTTGTAACTTACAGAACATATGTCATATATATTGATTAAAGAACCCTGGTATTTGTACAAGTCTTAAACTATTAGAAATGCCTGTTCATTCAAAATCTAATGAAGTAGAGTGTGAGTTTACTGATTGAACAGCAGAGAATTCCCAAAAAATAGATTTTATACAGGTGAATGAAAAGTCAATTCATAAGAAGTTGAACTAAAATGTTTTTATTTTTAAACCAAGAAGGGTTTCAATTTGTGTGGTTAGATATGTTAACATTTATGATAAAACAATGTAACAATAACATATAAATTTCAGTTTTTTTATTATGTTTTTTTTAACGTAGCAAAATGACATTATTGTGTTATCTGTCAATGTTAATCTTGAGCATCATGGGCTATCTGGCAGATGCACATGTTTTTTCTTCAGATTGTTCACCTCCAGCAGATGAACAACATAAAAATCTGGGGATTAATAAAATATTGTTTAATTAAGTATACTTTACAGTTGTATTTTATCTCAAAAAATGTGATTTCATGACAGTGACAGGGGAATGATAATTACGACATGATAACATGATTTTATAACAAGCCCCTTCCTTGATCAGGGTTGGAAACCATATGTTGTGGTTGAAATAATATTGGACATTTGTTATATTGATTAAAATGTAAGTATGAAAGATAGATCAATTTTTAACTCCAGACTAGAAAGCTTGCCGACGAGCTGAAAGCCTGCCCTTCACAGGAGGATGCAGTTGCAAGATGAACCTGCCTGGCTGAGGAGGCTATGCTGGTTGGAGGCGACTGACTCGATTAAGCTCCAGAAGTGTTTGAAAGAGATGCCCTCTCCATCTGCTACACCCATCTTCCGCAGAATCTCTCCCAGTCCCTGTTCTGTGTTGATCCCCTGTATGAACAGAACAAAATGAAGATTTCATTATTAAGCCATCAGTCAGAGATTTGCAGCATAAAATCAAACTCCAGTATGCTTTTTCTTCAGCAGTGGAGTCTTATTCAATCACACTAAATGTTGGGTAAATTGTATTATTATCAAATGTTGTTATACCTTTATAATATTCTTGCTTTATGTACTCTTATTTGTTTAATCATGTCTTTTAAGAAATATTCCTGTATTGTTAATCACTCTGATTTCCTTTCTCAGAGGGCCTCTCAGAAGAAAAGCAGTGACAGCAGCTATTTACAAAATGCCCTGCCTTTTGACCAATTAGATAGCTGTAAAACTGTCGCCATGAAGATATGCAACTTGCTCTGTTTGACCCTGTGTCAGAAACTGGATATTCTACGTTAAGATAGATTGTGTTGTTAGTTAGTGATAATCATTGGCGCTGTAACTGTGTGAAGTGTCTTCCCTCTCCCTTTAGAGTTGCAGTGCTCTCTGTGATCAGGGATCCTAAAAGAGAATAAAAAGAGAGGGGCAGGCAAATGTGCTTTCAGAGCGGTAGGAGATTTGTAACTGAAAGCACATCTCTGTCTGTTCTCCTCGCGAGTATTCAGAATCTAACTTTCTCTTGTCTTTCCTGTGTTATTTAATCTGTGTTAATAGGTGTCAACTCTGACACTAAGGAAGCTGCTAATACTGGGCCTTTCAGAAGCTCTTCAGAGGTGATCCTTGACTTTTGGGTACATTTTCTGCATATTCTTTCAACTTAAAGCACTTTGGTTTTCCATCATTCTTCTTCCCCATTATCCTAGTAGTGACAAACATTTTTACAGATCGTTAGGACAAAATCAGCCATACTAAGCCAGTGTATTGACTCTCTATGCCTATCTCATAAGCTTTCATGTGTCCAATAATTAATACCTATGTCATTACACCTCACATATCACTTAATTTCTAGACTAAGTTGTGTGGATTTCTTATACGTGTAGATGACTCGGGTTGTTCCTGAAATTTGGTGAGAAACGTCACTAATGTTTTTATTCTTCTTGCTGTGTGTGTCTTTGACAGCAGGATAACAGTACAAACCAAGAGAAACAGAAAGAATGTTTGCTGTTTGCATATTGTTTTAAAGGCCTGGCCTTCATGTAGATGGTTCTCTGTCATTATCATCATCAAAATGAATGCATACTATTAAAATGATTCAAGAGGAACACATAAAGTTCCAAATTATGTTTCTGGATTCTCCAGACTTCAGCTGTCTTGGTCCTGTGGGAAAGTCTTACTAAGCCTGACTGCTGAGGGCCCTGCTGCAGCTTCTAGGATTCAGGATGAGTCCAGAATCTGCTACTGACCGCTTGGAACCAGATTCCACAGAACACAGTCAGAGGTTCAGTGTGGTTTAATAAGTCAATGTTTAAGAACCAAAAAGGAACCTGCTTGATGCCAATATTATGTTAAAATGATGTTTGTAAAGATTTTCAAAAACTGACTAAATAAATCAAGTTAACCATAGTGTTCCTGTTCCTACAAATATCAGGTTTCAGTGGATGTAAACTGTAGCAAAGCTGACTATTCTTAAATTTGACCGTTAAAATTGTTTAATAAAAAAACCCTTTTGTTTCATTCACTACATGGATGTTTCATTTAGACATTCATATAGTGTTACTCGTCACTAAAAGGTTTAATTTGAAAACCACTGGACATAAAACTATTCAACAAAATGTACAAAACATTTCAGTGTTCATCTAAACACCACCATCAGCTGTAATTTCATTACAGGAAACGTTTTTGTTAAATAACACATGGAAAAGGACATGGTGGAATCTCATGCAGTCGCATGACTACTGGGAGTTGTAGATTTTTTTTTATGTTTTTTATTTGAAAGAGAACAATGCTCCAGTAGCTTAAGATAGTACTCCCTCTCCTGTCTGTGAGACAAGAGCTTGGAGAATTATCTCAATTTTCTATTTGCATTTACAACTGATGAAAAGGTTTTTATGTTCAGTGTTTCAAAAATTAAACTTTCTTAGGAAGGGGACTGCTTTTCTTGAACAGTCCA
The DNA here is from genome assembly GCF_000485575.1 of Poecilia formosa. Taxonomy (NCBI): domain Eukaryota; kingdom Metazoa; phylum Chordata; class Actinopteri; order Cyprinodontiformes; family Poeciliidae; genus Poecilia; species Poecilia formosa. The sequence continues at coordinate 259,582 of NW_006800040.1, forward strand.
AGATGGTTCTAAAATGTAGCTTCCTTCACTTCTTCCTGTTTGAAATACTGCAACATAATATCATATTTATCTATATGGCATATGTAAAACTAACAAGAGTTAACCGATGTACTTCAACAATACAATTATCATAAAATAGTAAATGTTCTTACTGATGTAAATTCAGGCACAAGTTTATCTTGGAGTGTATTAGTAGGGATGCTCAGTATCGGCCAACATTAGTCATCTGAACGTATCAGTATCAATAAAACTGGACCGATATTAACAATCAATATTTATTTCCATCTTGTTGCTGCTTGTTTCTGGAGAGGGTGGAGGAGGTTTGTCATGTGATATTTGTCTGGTCATGTAACAAGTGGTGCAGCGAAGGATTGTGGGAAGTTTAGCTAAAGCAGGTAAACATCAGAAGGGTGTCCGTCTTTTTTTGCACTATATTAGATATAGTGCAAAAATGTATATAATATTGGTTATAGGCCTTTGCAGATTGATACTGGACATTGATATCAGCAACATCCAGTGTAATTTTGATGGATGGATGGACAATGTAATTTTTCATTGTGCATCCTTGCTAATTAGAGTTTAGTGGGAATGCATTGAATTGTAGTTACAGTATCAATATAGCCAGTCACAAAGAGCTGACTGGGCTCAGTATTTGGTGATATGCTATGCTACCAACTGTCATAGATTCCTGTGCTACATATAACTACATGTAGCTATCAGCATGTTGCCTGATGGGCACTAATTGCCCTTAATGGCTACAACAATGTACACTTGTGGCTGTGAATACTAAAGTTCATGGACACTGTGACAAGTTTGACACATTTTCCTAATGTTGTGCTACCCTAGTTATAATACCTTACAATAATGCAAATCTAATGAAAGAGAATTTATTCTCTCTCATTAAGAAAATAATTTCTGGAGTTTTTTTTATCTGCATTGAATGTTCAAATCAAAGAAATAATATGTTTAAAATTAACTAATTTCTTATTTGTATAAGAAAACTGAAGATTAAAGAGTGTGTCTGTGTCGTCATTGTTTCTGTTTGCTGGTGCCTGTCTGACTCTGCTAAGCCTTTGTATGAGCTGAGTAAGGTGAGGCGGGTGGCCACACCCAGGTGTTAGTCAACAGCAGATCTGGCGCACAGAGAGGCACATCCACTCTAATGGCAGTTTTACCTTCACCAGGTTTGGCATGTTGGAGGACAAAAGACCTTTGAACTCTTCTGTTTTCAGTGTTGGGCTGTTGTCTGCTGAAGCCGAGTGGAACTGGCTGACCAGAGTGTTAATGGCTTTCTCCAACTCAGAGTACTAAACAGGAAAAGAGATAAAATGAAAAGATTAATTATGTTAAGCTTTAACAACAACTTGTAAGTAAACAGTAAGTATTTACAGTAACTCAAAACCCTTAGAGTGTCTTTAAAATAGATCGATTTTATTTTCTTTAAAGATTCATCAAGGCATTTGCAAGTAATCAACATATTCTCTGGCTTTTATTATTAAAATAATCAGATTAAAACCAGTTGTTAATCAAGTTTACAAAACAGGCCACTGCAAGGCTCCAATAAAACATTTACACAACCCAAGCTGAGACAGGAAAATAAGGCTGTTTTCCATGACAACTGTCTCCAAGGCACAAGTAAACAACAAATACCATAATGCCTGTAGATCTTTACCAGCTGCTGTCATTATTTAAAACTTCTGTTGGATACATGAGAAAGAGCAGAAACCACTAGACCAGAGACGGGGACAAACAACAACACAGGAGTCGTTTGGAATGTCAGAAACATTCCTGCTAAATGACAGTCAACTAATCTGATGTTAGCCGGCATTCTGTGAATACATGTGCATTTAGTTGGTTAGATCTAATCTGATAATGTTGGTTAGCTAATGTCTAATTGTTGTCAATTAGACATTAGCTAATGTCTAATTGTTATCAATTAGACATTAGCTGCACTGTTTTCATTAGCTATGTAATAACCACTAAAGTTGAACCTAATCTTTAATCCAAAACCCAAATTTTAATGCCAACTATGTTTAATTTCAAGAGCTTGAAAATCTTATTGATCTGATCTTAAACAATCTGTTGTACATGCATTTAAATGCATGTACAACATCACACACACCTGATATTGAACATATCACTGGTGTAGTTGCATAGAGCCATGAAGCATAATCATTTAACCTCAGATACATTAAGAGTACATACAAAGTGTCAAACTATAAGGAGGTCTTTTTTCATTTAAGAAAGCTGTAGATGAATGAGTGTCCTAGAATGATTCCTCAGTTTGTAATTATTGTTTGAGTTTTGACGCCTGCATTGGTGATGTGCCTAGAACACTTGCTAAAGGAATTTAAGAATCCTCTGGGTCTGGGAACCCCTTGGAACTACCCAGAATAAACTGGAGTGACTATTTGGATTAGGGTTAGGGTTCTCCTGGATCTGTCACCCCATGACCAGATCTCAGATAAGTTGAACACACTGAATGAATGAATGAATGAATGAATGAATGAATGAATGAATGAATGAATGAATGAATGAATGAATGAATGAACAGGTAAAGAAGGATGCTAAAATTATAGATGTTCCTTGGAATCACGTGTACAGACACATAGAGATAAGAACTCAGTCTATTGAGGTTCATGGCAGTTCAGTCATATCTAAACAGACAAGTTTTTGGTTTGAAACAATGTCATACAAATGCTGTTACATTCCTAAATATTTCCCAGTAATTGTTGTGTTTAGACAACCTTTCACCTTTGCTCCAGTGTTTTTACTAGCTTAACTAAACAGCTAGAGTCTTAAACTCTTTCCTATCCTATGGAGCAGCTGGGACATAGTCTAATTTTTAATTTTTGACTTTACATATTGCTTAACTCAGTGGTGTCCAAAGTCGGTCCTGGAGGGCCGGCATCCTGCATGTTCTCTCCCTGGTTTAACGCACCTGAATCAAACGATGGCTTATTAAAAGGCCTGAGAAGAAAATTGATATGCTGAGAAGGTTGTTACTACCGCCAGGGAGAAAACTAAAATATGCAGGATGCCGGCCCTCAAGGACTGAGTTTGGACACCACTGACTTAACCAATCCAAAGTTGCAGGAGTTCCAGATTAGCTTTAAAGTTAATTAACAGTTGCCTATTTATGAAAATTACACCATTATTATTCTATTTGGTTGCTGACCAAGCTTATTAGGGAAGAAACAAGTCAAATGGATACAAATCCAAACAACTGACTGATCAAATTGTCTATTTGAACTATTTAATTTAATCAAGTGAATAGAAACAGAACACTCAGAGTAGACAACATTTTAACAGAATTCAAATTTCTTGGCCAACACAAAAGAACTACCAACTTTTATTATAACATGAACAGTGCTAAGCTTAATTGACCTTTTTAACACCTACAGGCTCTGATGGGTCACTGGTGTCACATAATGACCAAAAATAGATGAAGTTTTTACACTGACTGACAGATCACATGCTTAAAACTACACAGAAGAAAAAAATGTCTCAACTGAAGTTAAGGAGAAGAAAGCAAATATAATGAGCTTCAAAGAGCACACAGCGGATCAATAATTGTTTGATTCCTTGCCGATTTTCTACGTTTGCTCACATATGAAAAAATTTGTGGCAGCCGTTTCATTTTATTTTGAAAAGTTGTGTTATCAACTAAAAATGTAGAAATAAAGTACATTACATCATTTATGAGAACTGAGCAGCTTGTCATTGAGTAAAATAGATGTTTCATCCCCTTCTGAACCCTGACCCTACAGCTACGTATACAGTCATAGGGCAGAAAGATCCATGCTACTACATATACTCCTCTTGACCTTGGTCATCCACAGTGACCCAAAACTATCCACCCAGGCAACAAAGGAGTGACTGCACTCATGAATCCTACATGAAGTCTACAGAGAAAATGGAGTAAGCTTCTCTTAAGCAGAAGGTTCTGTTCGGCTGCAGGAATCATTGGGTATTATTGGTGTTATGAACTTGCATTTTTCACACGGATGTAATATTTGTCTCATGTCAGCAGTTGCTCACATCTGACATAAATACCATTACCCAAAATGCTAACAGTCTCAAAGTGATAGAAAGACAAGTAAGAAGGAGAGGAAAGAAGAAATCAGACATATATTGAAAATGATATTGTTGTTGGAATATTTATCAAAAATAATCACTATTGCAAGATTTTAAAATATAATGCAGCCCTAATAAGTGATCAATCCTGTTTTCTTAATCTTTTTTTTTCTTAGTGACATGAAAATTTGTTTTAACTCACTACATTTTTCTGTTTGGTCTCTTTACATTAAAATTAAACTAACATAAAAATTAGATACCAACTAAATGAGCTGTCTTACTAAATTCAACAGAGTAATTTTCTTATTTGTTTTCATATTTAACATTTCTATAACTGATTTTCTTTCTCAAGGTAAGAAAAACCAGATGAATGACAACAACATTCCAGTCACACATTAAATTCTAACAGCAATACGTTCTGGCTTTATTTTTGGGTTTTTTGTTGAAGCATTTCTTTGGCAAAGTTTCACATATCTGCCTTTATTCCACAAACACCCGTTGCCTTAATTTAATCCCCTTTTAGTGAAAAAGTTCCTTATATTCTTTATTTTGTCACAGCTTCTGAACACTTTAAGTTAATCAGTTTGGTCAACCAGATTGCATTTAGTTAATGTTTACCACACCCAAATCCAGGTCTCTGCTGTCTGAAACAACGGTCCGGTTACTTCTGTGATTTAAAGATTCAGATATTAGAAGAGTTTTGAGAACGTTTATTTTAAGCTTTGTCTAAGAAAGTTTGCAATCTTACATGGTTTGCTTTCTGTGACTTATTTTAAGAATCAGGGCGTAACCGCTCGTTCAACAGCGATTCCTAAATAAAAAAAAGATGCCCCATCAGGGAGAAGGAAACTGTTCGAAACCGAAAATCTTCGGATTTTCTCCTTGATCGGTTATGAAATTGATCTTAATAATTTCAAACGGCTCGCAGAACGCCCTGCGATGGAAGGAGCTGCGTTTCGTTGTGCGTCATGTTCGCTCAAGGCCTGCACTACGCACCGCCAGGTTACTACAGAGCTTCCTTAGATTCACATCCTGCTTCCAAATCGCCCGAGTATTGAACATTTTGAAGCTTTTACCATGCCCGGACAGCACAGCAGCCACATTACAGAGGAAGATTTGCATGGATCGCGTTGTTACGCTCTCCTGGCCTCACAGGAGCGGCTGACGCTGCGTCGCCTCTTCCTAGGGAGGGGCCGTTGGCTGCAGGCGCGCGCGCGTACACACACACACACACACACACTCGCACGCACATCTGGAAAATTTTTACTCGGAACAAAAGTTCGAAAAGAAACTTTGTCAAGTTGGGCTGACTCTTAAAACTTTGAAAGACCGGAGCGCTTAAAAGCCGCTCTGCTTCTCTTTTCAGCGGCAAAGAGCCGAGATGTGTGGAAGTTAACCAGCTCAGCGGCGAACAACGTCCCCCTTAACCGAAGTCCGTGATACAGAATACAAACAGCAGCAGCTTCATGCAGTCCTCACTTGCAGGCAGTGACCGAATAGTTTGAGTTTCTTACCCCAGGCATGTCGGCTGTATGGAGTGTCTTCCTGTAAAGTCTGCTGTGTGTCAGTGGAGCACCGCGTCTGTCACAAGTTGGCAGCTCTCCTGGATCCTCCCTCTGCAGGTAGGAGGAGCTGGGAGCTGTCGCAACACCGCCAGGTTACACCTCTGACACAACAATCCAACCCGATGCATGCACCTTTCATTCTATCAATCATAATCTCATGCATCAAAGTGCTAAAGGTAACTTTAGAAATCTGTTTCAGGAATTATCCCAGCCACAGCTCTCAGTCAATACATGACTCAGTCAACATCTGGAAGTCTTTAGTGAAGATTTTGCATTTTTTACATGAAGACTGCCTGCAAGTTTGGGCTGGTATTTCCCTTCTCTTCTTACTGTTTGACATACATCTTGAGCAACTTTACAGAGCCAAATTAATTCCAACTGCTGTCCTAATATCTAAAAGTTGAGCTTGTAGGTTTTCTCATAAAAAGGGAGATGGAGACAGGCCGAGACAGAAAACAGAGAGAAGGGAACTGGCAGGACCACATTCTTTGTCTGCTTTTCTGACTTAGTTCACACAGCTCACTCCTGTCTCTGTACAAACAGGTGGAAAGCCTGACTTTTATTGACTTTGGAGGCTTTGACCATCACAGCCCAAGTTTAATAAGGAGTCAAAGTATTTGTTGTTAAGCTGAAAAGTAATTTGGCAGCAAGAATGTAACGGCCTGCCTGCTTCATCTGCAATTACAGTTCATACCAAGGAATATGTGGACTCTACACTAAGAAATCACCCTCATGACCAAATTTATGAGTTCATAAATATGTAAACTAATAATCTTTATTATTACACTATATCAGATTTTTTGCCCAAATTTACTGCCAGCATTTTCTTATTTTGTAGAGAGACAAAATTAAAGATTAAAGGTATGATCCTGTCTGACTGTCATCTAAACTGACTTTTATGTAGCCTATTCAGTGTCTTAAAGAACAGGATACTGACAGCAATGACCACTGATGTTTGCAGAGCTGAAGTCTCCTATTTGTCTTGTAAACAGTAACCAGGCCCTATGATGGGTTAAAATGTGTAAGTATGGCAGGGTGTGTTTCAGAAGTAAGTGCAAAGGTGGGAAATTTGAATCAGACAATGTTTCACAATGACCTGCTGACTATTAAGTTCATTTTTTTTTGTGAATCTCTACAGTGTATTACAGTCCACCATGACTGGAGACAGATACAACAGACAGAATGCAACCAATAAAACATTCTGACTGTTTTATTGGCCAGCATAAAACCAATCATCCATCCAGAATTTATTTAATATGGATGGATATTAATCCACAAATGTGGGCAAATTTATGGATTAAGTTTAACAACTAAAATGAGCTTAACTCAAATCTCAAATAGTTTAGTTGTACCAAGTCAACTAAATTTGTGAAATTCAAACCAGTTATTCTGATAACTTTTCCTTTTCTGGTTTCCACTCAGAAACCAAAAATAAGAATTGGTTAAAACAGTACTAACACCAAAGTGATAGTGCTGTCTCTAATCTAGTTAAATTCACTTCAATTCATGTTCCAAAAATTCTACACTCTATACAGCAAGTGAGAATTCCAGTTACACAATTTTTTTATTTTTTATTTTTTTACTTTTTTTTATGACTTATTTCTGATGGAACATTTGCTGATCAGGTGATCTTTTCATGAGTCACAGCAGTTCTGACCTGACTTGAGATGCTTAAACTCCTCCAGTCTTTTCTCAGTGACTTCATAGATGATGTTGTCCAGCACTTCTCTTGCTGGGTATCTCTTGTCTAATTGGTTGTTGACCTCAGTCATGAGCCATGGGAGGAAATTCACTGAAATATCTTTCTCCACAGGGTCATAGAAGTAGCTGTGCTTTCTGAGAGAGGAGAAGACTGCAGAGAGGAGTCCAGCCAAGTACTGCTGGCTGAACACCCGGGTGGCGATCTTCTCTGCAGTTTCCTGCTCCTTCTTTAGCACTTCCTTCTGTTGGGCAACTCTGTGCTCTTTCTCCTCTCGGTCGCGTCACTCCTGCTCCTCCAGACGCTGTACCTCTGCCAGCTTGTTGTTTTGGAGCTCTTGGAAGACCCTCTGCTGGGTCCTCAGGCAGGCCAGCTCCTCCTCCTCCATCACTTCCAGCAGGGACTGTTCAATCGTCTTTCCAACCAGAACCTCCAACACAGGTTGCACCTCCAGGTCAAAGTCAAACAGATCCCCCTCCTCTATCTGCATTTCAACATCTACCCCAAATTTGGCAGGGACAAAGAGCGGCGTTGATGGTTTATCCAGGAACTCATCGGTCTGACAATCAATCTCACTAACTTGAATGATATTGCTCAGCTCCTCAAGGAAAGAGTCTGTTTGTACAACATGTTGTCTGCCATGTATTGCTTCAGGAGTCTTGGTTTTAACTGTTCCTTGGCCTGTTTTCGAGCAATAGCTCTCCTTCTGTATGCCTGCTGCATACCAGGGTCTGATTGATTATTTTTTGAAGTGACCTGCTGGTCGTGGAGATTTCCTCTGACGACCCGACGATCATACATAATGTTTCCATACTGCAACTGACTCGGGTTGGGCAGATCTCTGTATTTGCGGATCTCCACAGGTTTGGGGTGACTTGAGTAGGTGAACATCCCGTTTGGTTCTCTGGGGCAGTAAAGATGGAAAGCAATGGATCGGAAGCTGCTCCAAACTTTATTTACCGAGATTCGGTTCAAATTGGCGCCGACACCTGGCGAGTAAAGTTGTCTGTCCAGTTACACAAATGTCTTCTTCTACTAAATTCCTATCACAATGTTTAGGTACAACTTGTCACCAAAATAAATTTGCTACTGCTATGGTTCATTAAGTTGTGAGGTATTTAAGCACTGATTGAATTGCCTTTAAATCTCCTTTTTCTAGCATAAAGTACATTGAACATAATAGAAAAATTCAGCCCTGATTGTGTGTCTACATGGTGGTTGAAAGAGACCAGCATTTGTGAATAAACTCAGGATGTCAGTGAATCCCATCAGGGATACCATGATGGGATATCACCTGTCCAGCAATTACATTTTCTGTCAGAAATTAGTGGGATCATAACAAAATGGAATTATTTGGGAAAAACAGCAACTGAGCCACTCAGTGGGTAGAGCAAGAAAACCAGGGAGAGGGAGCAGAGGATGCTGGTCAGAGGTCAGCAGTTACAGAACTCCAAATTTCATGTGCTCTTCAGATGAACTCAAGGATAGTGAATTGAAAGCTTCAATGATCAAGTGCAATGCAAAGTTTTGGATACATTAATGCAAAGCACACTTCCACTGGACTCTAAAGCAATTGAAATGTGTTCGCCATAAGGACAAATTATCGATCTCTGGATGTGTCTGAGAGCTGCACAATGGCGCAGTTCGTAGAGCTGTTGCCTTGCAGCAAGAATGTTCTGGGTTCGATTCCCAGCCCAGGGCCTTTCTGCATGGAGTTTGCATGTTCTCCCTGTGCATGGTGGGTTCCTCCCACAGTCCAAAAACATGACTGTCAGGTTAATTGGTCTCTCTCCTTCTTGTCCAGCAGAAGGAAGTTAATTGGGGTGTGTGTGTGAATGGTTGTCTGTCTCTGTGTTGCCCTGCAACAGACTGGCGACCTGTCCAGGGTGTACCCCACCTCTCACCTGGAACGTTAGCTGGAGATAGGCACCAGCAACCCTCCCGACCCCACTAGGGACAAGGGTGTATAGAAAATGGATGGATGTGTCTGGGTTTAGCAGGTACAGGTGAAGGACAGTCTCATTGCATTGTGTCAAATCTATAGTTTGTTGGAGGGAAGATTATAGTTAGAGACTATTAGGTTGGGCAGGCCCCTTAAACTCCTTTTCCACAACTCAGTTTGACTCGATTTTTAATGTTTTCCATAAGGTACTTATATTTGGTATCAACACTTTTTTAGTATCTACTCAGCCAGCAGAGTTAAGCTGAAAATGCCATGCCAAAAGACTGCCGGTCACTCACTGGCTATGGGATTATGTTACTGGTTGAGACACCAGAGCAACTCTTGTTACAGGAATCAACCCCACATTTTTAAAAATACTAACAGTGACTAAACATATTTCAAGTTTCAAGAAAATGTTCAGACTGAAATCAAAACCGTAGTTCAGGATAGAGGTTCAGACATTTTGTGCTTGGTGGCTGATGATCAAATACAGAAGGAGCTAGATAGTGGTTTGTAGCAAACAAACCATGTTTTACCAAGACTGAGGATGAAAAGCCCTGGACTGGATGAGACCTCAGTGGTTCAGTCTTCTTCTATCTAAAGTAAAATTAGAATTTTCTTTAAAGATCAAGGTCTCGGAATCCGGAGAAAGAGTGGGGAAGCACAGAATCTGTGTTGCTTAAGAGTCCAGTGTGAAGTTTCCACAGTCAGTGATGGTTTGGATCACCATGTCATCAGCTGGTTCTGGTCCACTGGGCTTGCTTAAGTTCAGAGTCTGTCTGCTGACAGACTGTATGGAGATGTTGATTTCATATTCCTGCAGGAGTTTGTATCAGCAGACACTGCCAAAGGCACCAACAGCTGCTTCAGTGACCATGGAGTTCCTGCTCTTGACTAGCCAATAAAATCTCCTGACCTTTAACCCTGTAGATTCTAGAAAATCTCTGGGCTGTTGTAATGAGGAAGATGAAAGGCAGCCGACCCAACGAGGCAGTTAATCACACCTACGCAGAGCCACAAGCTATGTCCTCCATGCCACGGTGCATTAACGCAGTAAGTCATGCAAAAGGAGTCCAAACCAAATACTGGCCCACAGATATGAACCACCATTTCAGAACCCTGACATTCCTGTTTCAAATATCCTTTTGTATGGATCTCATATAATATTCACTTTTTATGAGAAATTGAATTTTGGGTTTTCATTATGTGCAAGCCATAAGTACAAAAATTGCAATAAATAAATTTTGAAAATGCTTCACTCCATCTGCAATGTAATGAATTAGAACTTTTTTCAACACCATTATTAGATACTCTCAGTTGTCTTCTTTGCCCTCCAGGTGGCGTTCTTACCACCAACTCTAGGCTGATTCTGCAGTCATCTCTGTCAGCACCAGCCTCAGTCTTTTTATGATCAGCTATCACTCTGTGTCGTTTCATTTTAGTGAAACAACACAGAGATCCAAAGCTTTGTTGGATCTCTGTGCTCACATTTCTTTTGTTAAGCTTGTATTAACTGTTTTTTCACCTCAGAGTGTTGAGTCCACTTTATATCCCATTTCCATATATTTTGTTGGAAACAGATATGTTTTGTTTTATGGCTTCAGCTTTCTGTATTTAAGAGAGACACCATTTGTTTTAGATGCTTTTATAAGCAAATACAGGAATCGCAAAAGTAAGTTTTTACATTGCTGATACGTCTTCATTTTAACTTGCTGTTAAATCACTGCCAATCAGGCAAGTCCTGATTGGCAGTGACCAGGTCTTGTAGTTGAGCTTGGACTTGATCATCGCTTGCTGGGTTCTACTTATCCAGATGCTTTTTAAACTGACTGCATTTCTCTCAGAAGCTAAGATGTAAGAAGCTTCTTTATCATAGATCCCAAAATGCTACTTCATCCTCATCTAACTGGAACACACATAGATCATCACAAAATGATGTCTGCATTTTTGGAAGAAGTTGGTTTTGGAAATTCTGGTATCACTCTTGCGCATTGAAGCATGTTTGAGCAGATTTGTAAGTAAGCCCATTTCTTTGGATGAGAACCAATCCTGCTTGTGGATTATATCTGGATTAGGGGTGAGCAGTTATTTTGTTATCATTTATTGTCAAAAATTTCTTGTCATGATAGGAATTTTAAATTTTACTATGTTCTCCTGTGTTTTTTGAACTATTAATAAAAATCAGAAAGGTTTGTATGTGCAGTTTAATGAAATAACTCACCCTTCTTCACGGATGTGGCATTCATAAAGAAACATTCCTATTCTAAATAGGAATGTTTTTCAAGAGCAGCGCTTATGTTTTTGTTGCTATGAATGATGTGCTGTGCAGTTACCTAAAGAAGTAATCAGTAGTTTATCATCACAGTAGTAATACAAAATATTATGATAAAATTCTACCCACCCCTAATCTGGATGCCTTATCACAAGGACAGCTATCTAAAAACGATCATCTGGATTTATGGAAAATACCAGCAAATGCATCAATTCTGCAAAAAGGACATCCTTGTTCTTCCTGCAGAATTTTAGATTGTTAAAGGTTTTTTTGGACAACGTGATTTCTTGCTACCAACACATTTCTGCCAGTCAGTGGAGGCAGATGTGCTCACATTAGAAGTTGAGCAAGCTCTGCACTGGTGGCAGGACTAGCCTGTAGCTTCAGCAGTCCTCAGTAAACAGTGAGTAATAATGTACACTTGTTTCACAGTAAAAGTATGAGAATGAGTCAATAAGCACCTTAACATTCTGCACAAAAACAAAATGTTTTTTTTCTACCACAAACCATGAAGCCACAAAGTTTGCAAAACAAAACTTTCAGCCATGAATGTAGATCACCCCTTTACTTTGGAATTAAAATGGTTCTAGAGCTAAAGTACATTCACCTCAGTTTTAGTTGAGAAAAAATGACTGCAAGCCTGCTTCACACAGAGCTGTTCTAAAGGAACTTCCCTAAAAGTAGCTGTGTTGAGATTTTTGTCACTTTGGTGAATCTGAACAATGAGAAATAAAAACTAGTTCAGCTCAAAATTAGTCATGCCTCAAAAGGATTTAGGTTTAAACAAATTCAAGTAGTTAAATTAACTTAATTTCACCCTCAAGTTTTTATTGTTTGAAAGCAATTGTGTTTTCGAATGCCCAACTGGAGTGCCATCTTGGATTTGATAGAGAATCTGTAGAGGGAGCGAATGATTAGGGTGATGGTGAAGAGGCTCAAAGACTTGGTATTCAGATAAATTGTGACAATATTAGTGTTACTATGCAGAAAACTAATTAGCATATGTAAGAAGGGTTTGATTGCTGTCATGCCAATAAAATGTTTTCTATAAATTTTTGAGATATGATAGCCAACATATAGTAAAACTTGATGCTGCTTTTACATTGCTTTCTTCTCATCTGAGAGATGCCTCTTATGTACAGATTTTTGAGACAAATGAAAACTGTTAACTATGGTTAATAATTTAGAGCTCAACTACATACAAAGTACAGCTTGAGTAGTTAAAACACAAATACGCTGACTCGGAGCCTGTTTTCTTTGTTCATTCCAGAGATACTGGTAAAAACAGATTGTACATCATTTTCATTCAAACAGAGACCAATGGCAGTGGCACCACAGGAGCCACCAGGTGATGAGGGTGTAGAGGGAGGACGAAGAAGATCCGGAGCTTGCCCAGGTTAAGATTCACTTAGCTGAAATACAAAAAGTATTCAACCATGAAAACTTAATGTACCTCATCAGAACAGAATAAAGAATAGCTTTAGTCCAGATTTTGTGGTGTTCTTGGTGTAGTCCTGTCCAGCAGTTCTGGTTTTATCTTTATTAAGAAGAAATTGTATTTTTTTGTTGATGTTCTAACTACTAAAATTTAAAATGCATGGTTTCAGTAATATTTTTCTAAACGTAAACTAACAGACTATTGTGAAAGTAGTCGATTTAGGCTATCATCCTCAGGTACATGCAAGCAAAAAAAGACGGCTTGCAATTTTGCCTGCTATTTAAATCAAAAGTTGCAACACCACAGGACTGCTGGGCCTGATAACCTCACGCAGGTCAGCACTTACATGGAGGTCATGTCATTGAGGGCGTGGTCCAGCTCCTCACTGATGGCTTTGTACTTGAGCTTCTGAGCATAAAGCTCATCTGTATGTGCACACATAACAAACAACGTGTAGAAAGATGAAAACTGAGCAGAGAAACAGAAACAATGTAGCCAGACAAAGAAATCAAAATCCTCAGGAAACAACTACAGGATCTGGGTTTTGTTTCAACACTGGGTGCCTGTGGCTCAGTGGGAGAGGAGCTGTCGTACAATCAGAAGTTTGTAGGTTCAGTTCTAGTTTTCTTGTGCCTCTGTCACCCCGAGTTTCAGTGTGAATGCAGCTGCAGTGTGAAGTGCTTTGTACTGTATAGATCCAAGTCCTTTACCATTCTTGTCTTGTCAAACTAGATGAGTTTGTTTCTAACATGAAAGGTTAAGCAAACATCTTAACCTGTCACCACTGCAGTGATGTTTAGTCTGTCTCCTTCCAAAGTTTGCAATTCTTCTGTTTTATCTCATGTTTGGTGTTTCAGGGTTAAGATGTAAAAGACTACCCTGCTCTATCAATTACAAATCATAAACATGTTTTACACATTCTCTACAGAAATGCAAAATTAATGGTTTTATAAGATCTACATGTTTTTATAACATGTGCAGCATTACTGTCTTTTTGGTTATTGTAATTCCATGACTGCAAAAGCATCATTGAGTGATTGTGATTAGGAAATTATGAAACAAAGTTACATTTAGATAAATCTGATGAAAAATAAATATTTTTTGAAGACCTGCATTGTGTGATGGGTGTTTTTTTCTATTAGGCTTTAAAATGATTGTAAGGATTAGAAGATTGTGCTTGATTTGAGGCAAACCTACACTTATGTTTATTACTGTGTAATTAGCAATTAGTTCACAAGTATTCTATGCTTCTATTTTTCAGTCTGCATAAAAAAACATAATTAAAGAAAAAAAAAATGTAATTAAAGGATTCACATCAATGATTAGGGTTAGGGTTACCCAGGGGTAAAAGTAAGGGGGTACGGTAGGGTACTGCGTAACCCTAAAAGATTTAGCGGGGGTACACAGTACCTGCAAGAGAGGGGAGTGGCTGTCTGCTGTAAAAAATCAATGGGTTCACTGTGCAGTCGTGAGTGCGCCCACTAATCAGCCGTGACTGATTAGTTTTTCAAGAACAATCTAAAACACGACTTAATCAGTTAATAAATAACTTTTTTCCCATTTCATATTGTTTCTGAACTCTTTGTGCTAGCAGGGCTGCAATATGTCGATCGTGGAAGGTTTTGAGTCGATCTCGGCTTTAGGTGACAAACTGAACGCCACCTGGACGCTGAGACCAGCACGTCCTCCTCTGACTCCTTATCAAAATGTTCGTAACTTTATTAAAGAACAACAACAAAAAAAATCAACAAAATGTGTTCAAATTAATGACCCAACAACAATAATAATCTCTGTAATTATTGTTTCAACAAGGTGTTGCGCAATTCTGTGCGTTTCGGTTCCATTACCAAAATAACTAGCAGAGCAGGAGTTTAAAATTAACTAATCAACCACCTCTGTGTTCAGGAAGCGCTCATTAATGATCGCAAAATAAATATCAAGCCTGCAAACCTAATATCGGACTGAATGTTATGTTTTTAATGTAATCTCTGGTCGGCTTGTGGAGCGCAGGAGGAGAGAGATGGAGAGTAAAAAGGTGCGAGTGGTTTAGAGTTGATCACCTGTTCAGGTTGTTTCTGAACATTCAATAAACGACAAACTTGGACTAATTACCTTGTTCTTTGTGAGTATACGTCATTTACAACAAACATCAAACACGGTAAATATATTTTCATTAAGTATTTAACAAACAAATGGCTTCTAGCGCGATAATTATGTGAAATGAAATTAATTGTCTAATATAAAAAATAGTTTGTTACTGTCGGGCTCAGAGTCTGAAAGGCTTTTCCTCTATCAAACAAATTGTTTTTGCCTCTTATTTAATGGAAATATTGATGTTGATGAGACTTTCTCCAAAATAATAATCTTTTTCAACCTTTATAGCTCCACTTTTGAAAATGAGGCTCTAACATTCAGAAATGACATTGAAATAAATCCAGTCCAACATCTGGTTTGAGGTGATTCCTCTGGAACCTCTTGGAGAAAAAATATGCCAACTTCAGAAGATGTGCTTTTAACTTAACAGAGCTCTGTGGTTCCTCCTATCAGTATGATAGTCAGGGTGAGGAGGCGCCATGTCAGGAAGAGGAAGTGGAAGCTGCAGGATCTTCAGAACAAACAGGTCACGGTGCTGGGCTACTGATTATCCCTCTGTCTGGACACAGGATCAATAGAACCAGTTTAAAAGCTAAAATGAATGGTTATATGCCAGACATGGAAAACTGGGAAATACGTCTTTATTTTGTAACAATGCAAGAGCTACCCAGCTTGTATCGCTTCGCAAAAAAATTAATCAGCACAGAAACTTCAAAGCACACAAAGCTCTATATATATATATA